>NC_088985.1:34027624-34045124 GCF_963932015.1 Anas acuta | reverse complement strand
CGAGCGCTCCCGATCCTCCCGAGCGGGGCACTTGATGCGGGCTCTCCAGCAGCGATCCCAAAAGGCAGCCCACGGGGCTCTGCCAAAAGGGAAAGGACCTTGCTGGGGAGCCGATGGCGCCCCAGGCTTTTGGGGAACCTATGTCGCCCCCCCGATGCCCCCTGCCCCGACCCCGACCGCCGGCACCGCGCTGTGCAGCCCCCAGCCTGCGCCCAACTTTTTTTGCGCTCTCCCACCTTATTCCCCGCCGCCACCTCGGCAGAAAAACGGGAGGAACGAGCACAAAAACTGGCCTTTAATATTCTTTTATTTCTTTTTTTATTTCTATTTTTTCCTTTAAAAATAAAGCGCCTGCCCCAGCGCATCACTGCGCGGAGCCGCGCAGGGGAGGGGACGGAGCTCGCAGCGAGCTGGGCACGGAGGGGGGGCCGGGGCACTCCGGAGTCGTTTGCTGGGCACTGACCACAAATAAGCGAGCTTTTTCTTTCCTCGCCGTTTGGTAACATCGTGCTATCGCGCAGTAAAAATGGCAAGATGTATTTGCTATTGCAACAATATTTTTAATGAGCTGCAAGCGACTTGTCCCAAAGTTAGTGGTGCAAACAGCAAAGGCATCGCTCTGTTTGTAGGCGACACAGCGAGCAGCGTATTTTGACTCCGAACCTCTGTTTATTTTCCATTTACGACCCATTGCCAGGGTTTTTATCCCAAACGAAAAGAAAACGCGGGACTATCTTCTCGCAGTGCTGCTTTTTATTTTGATTTCTTCGCCCCGAGCCGCTGCCCTGGGCGCTATAAACACGTCCAGTCGGGCCAATCTCGGGGCAGAGGAGAGCGATCCTATCCGGGAATAACCGTGCCGGGGGCAGGAGGCTGAGCCTCGGCCCTGGCTGGGCAGAGCTGGGGGGAGCAGGGCGCTGGGGACCCCCCCGCCGCCCCCCAGCCCCGCCACGGGACGGCGACAAGAAGGGGATGCTCCTGGACGGGGCGCACGGGCCGGCCCCAAACCCATCCCCGACGTGGCCTCCGGGTGTAAAGCAGCCTCTCCCCGCGGGATGGAGGCCGGGAGGCCCAGCACGGCCCCGCTCCGACCCAGGGAACCCCCCTCGGGATCCGGGGCACGTCGGGGCTGGCGGCTCACAGGGCCGGGAGCGGGGCCCCCCCTCCATCCGCACCCCAAAATCCCCCCGAGGTGGGGGTCTCCGGGAGGCCGGCAGGGCTTGCAGGCAGCGTTCGCTTTGTGTTTGTTTGTTTTCTCCGAAGCCACACTTGAAATAATCATAATCACAATAAAAAAAAATGATAAGGAACGGGTTTTATTGATTTTTTTTTTTTTCCACCACGACATTCAGTTTATAACAATATAGGCTGTTTTAAAAATAGGAGCGGTCCCTAACAGAAAGCAAGAGGGCAGGGAGTACAACCGAAGGGGAAAAAATAAACTAAAACTTAAAAAAAAATAACAATAATTAAATAAAAATAAAAAAGAATAGCGACCAACCCAAACCCTTGGGAAGACAGCAAACAATTGTCAGACAACAGGTGAGCAGACACTAAGACAGAGAGGGACTAGAGGTGTCCACTCCTCGCTGGATTTCTGCCTATGAAAATCCACAGACTCGATGGACTTTAGAAGAAAACTGTACATCATATCAAATAAATTAAAATTACCCTAAAGTTGATTGTCCTTCACTTAAAGCGCCCAGCTCTCCGAATCGCCCTCGTTTATTCGTACAAACCGGGCTGATGCTTATTCCCACGCCCTGCTCCTCTCTTTTCGCTTTCCTTCTCTTTCATTTTTATTTGTTTCAATTGTATTTTGTACAACGTGAACGAACGCAATTATACAGTGCTAAAAACCCTTTCCTCACCATTCAAATAAAAGCAGTGCTTTGAGAATCCTCGTACAATATTGCACAGTTCAAAGGTACAATAAGAAGAGTCGGTATTACAAAAGAAATCAAAAGAGTACAGATTTTGTTTTTCCTCCCCCAGATACCGAAATAACTTTACAAGGAAAAAAAAATAAAATAAAGAAAAAAAAAATAAAGACAACTGGTAGGAAAACAAGAATTCAAAGCAAGGATTTAAAATCTCTACGGAACCGATAATAAATAAGCGGCACCCGGTGGTGCCGGGGTGTTCAGCCGTTGGCTGTGAGGCTGTAGTTCTCGCTAGTTAGAAAGTCCCATGGCAGAAAGCGAAAGGTACAAAATATGGGGAAAGAAAGAGGCAAATCGGTGCCGAGGGCTGCCCCAAGGAAAAGCCGCGGTCGCTGGAGTCGGAGTCGCACCAGGGTCGGGAGCCGGCGCGGTTCGGAGGCAGAGGAGAGGTCCGAAAGGGACGGAAATTTTCGCCTTTCCCTTTAGCGTTTGGCAAACCTCGAGGAGTGGCGCGGGATCGTTCTCTTTTTATTCTCCCCACGTTGGTTTTTTTTTTTTCCTTCTTTTTTTTTTTTTTTTTTTTTTTTTTGATACAAAAATAAACCTAAAGCCGCCGAGCCCACCGCGGCTTTCGGCCACGCTCCCAAACGGCGTGACAGCCCCGGGGGGCTCTCCGAGCTCCCTTTTTCGTTCCCCCCCCAACCTCTCCCTGGGGTCCCGGCCGCTTTTTCCGTTCTTTTTCCCCTCCGTCTCCCCCCCCCACACATTCCCCTCACCGGGCCCTCGCCGTCGGGGCCGCGCCGTCGCCGCAGTTACTTACGCGGGGGGCCGGGGGCCGGGGTGGGGGGGACACAGCGGGCTCAGACGGGCCTCAGGAGGGGCACGGAGGTGACCACGGGGTGGGAATAATAGACGGGGTGGGGGAAAGTGAGCAGGGGCTGGGTGCCGGGGGC
This sequence comes from Anas acuta, assembly GCF_963932015.1. NCBI lineage: Eukaryota > Metazoa > Chordata > Aves > Anseriformes > Anatidae > Anas > Anas acuta. Next base: position 34,042,288 of record NC_088985.1, on the reverse strand, counting down.
GCTGGCGGCGGCCGAGCCGCCCTCGGCGCCCGAGTTCTCGTGGTAGAGGATGGGGACGCGGACGATGCGCTGCGCCGCGGCGTGGCTCAGGTTGGCGGCCTCCAGCTCGGCCGCCAGCTGCCTCTTCCACTTGTTGCGCCGGTTCTGGAACCAGATCTTCACCTGGGTCTCTGTGAGGTGCAGCGAGGCAGCCAGGCCGGCCCGCTCCGAGCTGCTCAGGTAGCGCTTCATGTCGAAGGTGGACTCCAGCTGGAAGACCTGGCTGCGGCTGAACACCGTGCGGGTTTTCTTCTTGCGGCACGGTTTCTTCTCCGGGCTCTCCTCCCGTTTCTTCCAGTCCTCCGCGCCCGGCTCCTTCTTGGCCTCCTCCGAGTCGCTCTCCTCCAGCACGATCTCGTCGGGGCTCTTGGAGTCCAGCTCCTTGTGCTCCGCATCCGCCTTGAGCAGAGGCTCCGGGGAGTCCCTGTCGGTGCCCGAGGCTGGGGACGAGTCCCTCAGGAGGGATTTCTCGGCGGCTGGACCGGGGGGCAGCGGGCAGGGGGGAGAGAGGGACACAAAGAGACACCTTCACCACCCGGCCCCGGCGCCCCGTCGGGGGGCAGCGGGGGGGACCCCGGGCCGGGATGCGCGACCCCAACCGCGGGCTCCCCGTCCCCATCCCGTCCCCTAGCCCCGTCCCCATCCTCCTCCCGGTCCCCGCTCCCCGTTCCCGTCCCCATCCCCGCGGCCGCCCCGTCGGGGAGGCGGGGAGCGCTACCTTCGGTGCGGGGCAGGTGGGCTCCGGCCGGGGTGAGGGCGTAGGGGTACCACCAGGTCTGGGCTCGCTCCAGGCAGTGGGCGCTCAGGGCGAAGCGGGGAGCCGGGATGTCGAAGCGGGGGAAGGCGAGGTCGCCCACCTGCGACAGGGCGAAGCCGGCTCCATCCGCCGCCCCTTTGCCCGACGGGGCGAACAGCGGGCGCGGTTGCTTGGGGGCCGCTTTCGGGGGGTCTCCGTTGAGCAGGTTCTTGATGTAGAACGACTCCTTGGGGGGCGGCGGGGCGCTGGGCGGCTCCTGCCCGGTCTCCGGCATCCTCCGGTGCCCGCCCGGTTCCTGCCCGCCCGAGGCGGCTCCCGGCGGAGCGGGGGAGAGGCGAGGCGGAGCGGCGGGGGAGCGGGGCGGCGGGGCCGGCCGGGGGCCCCTCGCATGAGGGGGCGGCAGGGCGGGGGGCCGGGGGGACCCTGGCAGCCCCAGGCACCGGGGGGCTGCTGCGGGCAGGCGGAGAGAGCCGGGGGTCGTCGCTGCCGCCGCCGCCGCCGCCGCCGCCGCTCGCTGCTGCGTCAACCTGGCGCCGGATGCTAATGATGAAATCAAAATGTCATCCAAGTTAAACGCGGGGAGCACACGGCGATTGGGCACGCACGATGGCAAATGGGATTAGGCGGGGAGGCAGCCGGGAGGAGAAGGCTCCGCTCAGCCCCTGCCTGCCCGCAGCTCGCCGCGGCCCCGGCCCCCCTGCGACGTTGCTGCTGCGGCTGGAGGCTCCGAGCGCCCGCCCGTTATTGGCTTTATATAGGCCAATTAGGCAGCAAATGAGGACGGGGCTATTAGCACAAAGGGACACCGGCTCCGCTGAAGCACCACGGGAGAGAAGGGAGCCGAGGGACGCCCCGCTCCCGCCGCCAAAGCGGCCCCGCAGCCCGGACACCCCTCTTCATCCCCGCACCCCAAAACCCGGGGGCGGCTCCGGGCCCATCCGGGCCGAACCGGGCCGGGCCCCCCGGCACCGAGACCGGGGTGCCCGGAGCTCGGCTCCCCCCTGGATATCGCTGCAAAGCCCGGCTCCCCCCCCCCCCAGGCACCTCGGGGCACGGTTTTTTCCCTCCCCAGCTCCGCCGCGGAGCAGCAGCGATTTAGGGGACCCCTTTCCCCTTCCTTGTCCTCTCCTTCCCTGCCCGGCACGGAGCTGCCGCCGCCTCCCCGCCGGGCAGGAGGCGCCCCCTGCCGGGACCGGGCCGGGGGGAAGCGGGCGGAGGGTGAGGAACGGGCGGAGGTGGGCTGGGGAGGGAAGGGAGAAAGGGAAAGGGAAAGGGAAACGAAAAGGGAAGGTAAAGGAAAGGGAAAGGAAGGGGAAAAGGAAAGGGAAAAGTAAAAAAGGAGGGGGGAAAAGAAAGGAAACTAAAGGGAAGGAAAATGGAAAATGGAAAACGGAACATGGAAAATGGAAAAAGAGAGAAAAGGGAAAGGGAAAAGGCAAAAGAAAAGGGAAAAGGAAAAAGGAAAAAGGAACAGGGAAAAGAAAAGGGAAAAGATAAAAGGAAAACTGAAAATGGAAAACGGAAAAAAAAAGAAATTGGAAAGGAAGAAAGAGGGGGAAAGGAAAGGAAAGGAAAGGAAAGGAAAGGAAAGGAAAGGAAAGGAAAGGAAAGGAAAGGAAAGGAAAGGAAAGGAAAGGAAAGGAAAGGAAAGGAAAGGAAAGGAAAGGAAAGGAAAGGAAAGGAAAGGAAAGGAAAGGAAAGGAAAGGAAAGGAAAGGAAAGGAAAGGAAAGGAAAGGAAAGGAAAGGAAAGGAAAGGAAAGGAAAGGAAAGGAAAGGAAAGGAAAGGAAAGGAAAGGAAAGGAGGACCTAGCCTCTTAATTCTGGTGTGTTTCTCAACATTTGAAATACATGTGTGCATCCACTGCAAACATCTGTCCTGGCATATGCAGAGCTATAGACTTGAGAGTGTGTGAGTGTGCTTAGGGAGGCAACAATCTCTACATTTAAATGTTTTAATGCCCTGATCATTACAACTGATTTCTCTTCCTTCTCTTGCTATTCCGTTTCAAAAGCATCCACCTGGCAATTAGAAATAACACATCTTTTATCTGAATCAGATTTCTCAATGGCAATGCTTGCAAGCTATCTCCAGGATTTCTGCTTCCCCCAGAACATTTGGGATTATAAATCCTGGGGAAGCTTCCACTGACCCAATCAAGTAATATTTTTGGCTGCAGCAGGCATGATATTTACTACATACATTCAGTGTACGTGACTTTTCAGAACACTGTTTCTTATGTGACCATTTTTAAACCGTTAGTGTCATTGTAAAGATTAGTTTAGGTAAACTGGGAGTGCAGAAATGAAAAATTAGCCATGCATACTTTGGGGACAGGGTCTCAGCCATTCATAGGAGTTTATAGAAAAACTCTTCCTCTAAACATCCTCTGCTCTTAAAGGAATCGGGCAAAGTAAAAATTATCACGAAATTTTCAAGGAAAGTCCATTTCAGTGGAAATACTCCTCAACTCTGGGCTGCAATGCATAGGAAAAATGAGAGACAGAAAGTGGTTCTTAGACAGAAAACAGCCCAGGGCTCTTGCTTACCACACAATCTGCTGGGTTAAAGCTCTGTTCTGTCTGTTTGCAGCTCTTACCTGAAAAACCAAGGTGCATAGTTTTTTTATAGAAGACCTCAGTGCATTCCCCCATCTCAGGAAAGTTCTTGCTGCAGATCTGAGTCACTCAAACCATTCCGTATTGAAATTCCCACCCTTTTACTTTCCTCTTTAACTTCTTTGGTGACTATCGGGTCCTAATGCCTCTAGTCCCTCAGGGTAAACAACCACCCATAGTGGAAAAAGCTAAGCAGAAAAGAAAAACCAAGCCACTTTGCAATTCTTTATTCTGTATCACACATAATAATAATAATAATAATAATAATAATAATAATAATAATAATAATAATAATAATAATAATAATAATAATAATAATAATAATAATAATAATAATAATAATAAATCATACATATTAGTGTGTTTTATTTTTGTCCCCCTGCAATATCTGGACATCTGATGTTGACTGACCCATCCCCATGCTCAGCAGTGGAGGACCCAGGTGGAATTTGCTTCAGTCTTTCTTCTGTTTCTGCTCCCAGATCCACACTCATACCATTCCATTGTAAACAGATAATTATTATTTCATTAGTGTTCCAATCCAGAATTAATTGGCTAATTTACACATGGATCAATTGTATAAATGTGATGTTTGTGATAGGTGCTTGATATGATTTAAAGTAATTGTTTATTTTCAGGTTTGGCTCGCATTGTATTGCAAAGTGATTTATCTCCTTATTTATCCTGTCTCAGTACTGCCTCTTCTTTTTCATTATTTTTCTAAAGAGGCACACTCTCGCTAGGCTGAAGCTTGCATCTCTACTGCGTGGTTAGTGAGGTTTGCATCTGCCCGTGCTCCAGCAGAAGCTCTCTGACAGCAGCAGGACCTTTCCTGCTCAGCCCTCAACCTCTCCCTAGACCATTCCTATGCTCTCCCGTAGATGGTTGCAGCATTTGGCCTTACAAGTGTAGGGAAACAATAATCTGCCAGAGCAGTACTTAATTTCATGGCTAACTTTAAGCAATTTCTTCCACGGGGAAGGGCTGAAGTGCCTCGTTGCATCAGGGTTTGGATGTTCAAGGGGAGAAGGAAGAAGAGATGAGACCACGGTTGCTAGTTTGCCTCACACACGAATGTTACATACTCAGGAAATTGAAATGAATTCTTCCACCATCAGATTTTAGAGCTGCTGTTATGCTGCCCAAGCAGCTAAAAACAATTTTTGTGAATGCCAGAGATTAACTACAGTAGACTTTGAGCCACCTTCAATGGCTCTCCCTTTCCTATCGCAAATTGTTACATACTATCAGGGCCTCTGTAAAACCGGAGTTATTCAGAAACATCGCACTTCTGCATTTCTCTGCTACTCCTTCAATTGCTCCTTCTGAATGCAAGATTGGAAATAAACAGAGGTTACCCAGAAAAGGGATGCTACTTTCTCATCAGCAGTAAAGTCTGTTGCAGGATGTGTTTGATGAGGATGTTTTATTCAAGACTAGAAAAAACTACCAGCAAGTTATGCTTGGTAACCTACCTGAGGTTTTGCTTGCTTGAGTAGCACAAGGTTGTGTCTGATGCACATAGGTTAGGAGGTGTTTTGGAACATGTAAAGTTGTGCCTTACAATGGTATTTTTGTTCCTTTAAATGCAAGTGTTTGCAGGTCTCTGTTTTCTGGCAGCTTCCTGGCAGGCTGAGAGTCTTTCCTGACAAATATTACAGTTTCCATTCTGAACCTGGTTGCACAGCAGGAGAGCAAGTTGTGTAATTTATGAGAGTTTTGTTTCTGAGGCCCATCACAATCTTGTGTCTGACTCAAAAAGATATCATTTTTAGAGAAAAGAGGAAAATTTTTGAGGTTATGATGTTTTAGTGAAACAAGTTCTGTTGCAAACTGCTGTGTACTTTGGAATAAATCCATGGGGACAGAACTGATGGGCAAATGATGTGATCTAAGTACGGTCTTTATCTCATACAGCACTACACACATGCTCTGTATGAGGTGATACAATGCTCTAAGGTTGTCAGAAACCCGTAGAACATATCCTTTGCTTTTGTCATTGCGACCTGCCCACCAGTCCAGTTTCTAGGAAGTATGATCATGTTTGTGTTGATATTAGCCAGGTGTGCACAGTTTATCACTTTCACAAGCACATTCGCAGAACAGAGATCAGCTAAACACACTGTAGGAAATTTCTTCTGGAAAGTATCATGGGAGGGTTTCAAGGCAGAACATAAGCTGTTCCTTCCTCATCCGAATTAAGCTTTATTGTTACTTGTTTTACCTGTTTCAAAATATGAAAAGACCGAAACATCCAAAGACCAATGGATAGATGGCAACTTGGCATCTTGTGGTTCTAAATCTGAAGATTGGTGCTTATATACTAAGTCATAAACACTGAGCTATCATCTAGAATGTAAGAAAAAAATAAATCAAAAATCAGAACAAACATCTGCACTGGTGAAATCCCAAACAAGCAGATCTCTTTGTGAGATTATGTATTTTTGAATGGGAAAATCACATATTTTTGAAAATGATGAGAATCCTGAAACCAAAGCTGAAAAATGCAGAGAATTTTCAGCCCCTACTGAATTAAAAAAGAAGCGCAAAGCTGTATGGGGACTGTTTCACTGGCCTGACTAGGAAAAAAAAGAGTTGTTATAATCCACACTCAGCCTTCAGCCCTCAGATCCAAATTACCCATTTGCAGAGAGCCAACTGAGAACAGAATAGATCCAATGTTTGTGTGCACAGCAGCTGAACAATGTGCAGTTTTAGGAGTTCTTAAATAATCATTGATTTCAAAAGTGTTACAGCCCATTGACTCAAAAATCAGCTACTTATGAAGAGTCTCGCATTCATATCTGAGATCCTTGGCAATTGTACAAGAGGTATGCTGAACACACATACTGAACATGAGCTGCATTTTGCACTTTATTAAAAGATCTTGAGGTCACCCTAGTTTCCCTAAGCACTTTTGTTATAAATGGCATGGCAATCTGAACCAGCTTGCCCTGAGTCAGCACATCCCCAAAATAGCTCATGATTTTGCAAAATACATGAATGATGGGGCCATATTACGCTTTGGCAAGAGCTTCTATGACAAGACCTCAGCGTGCTTTGCACTTATTAATGAGTCTGTCTTGCCTGCTGGTCCTCAGGGAAGGTTACTCCTCAGGCATGATCAGTGTCTCAGGAATCCCGATAAGCACAGGTGATGTGCACACCACAGGTGGCTCCTTCTGCCTCTTTTGGCTGGGGACATCTCTGCAGGTACACAGACAGCTCAGGTGCTCACATCCCTTCCATGGCATGCAGACTGTTCTACCCATTCTACAAATAAAATAAAATAATAAAATAAAATAAAATAAAATAAAATAAAATAAAATAAAATAAAATAAAATAAAATAAAATAAAATAAAATAAAATAAAATAAAATAAAATAAAATCATTTTCTGGTTTTCTTTTGACATAACATTTCTGTACATTCCAGGAAAAATGTATCCCTAGATAATGAAGTTTCTTATTTCCACTCTCTCTACATTATTATAAATGCCCAAACTCACTTTATAAAGATGTGAGCATCAGAAGAAATGATTGCTCTGGGGTAAGAGTTTTTTCCTCCAAAATCCAATTCCAAACCATTCCTTCTTTGGGGAAGAGCTCTACATTTATGTAGCGTGCATTGTTTTTGTTTGTTTGTTTGTTTTACATGGTTGAAACATTAAAAATCTATTAGAAAGTCAAACACCAAATATATATATATATATAAATATATTTTAGTTAAACAGATATCAGATATTCATTGATATCAGATAGATATAGATATATCTATATGTATATCTATATTCTGATATAATAGATATCAGAAATTCATTGGTAATAATCTTGATTAAAGCAGTGCTGTCTGTCAGGAAAACCCCAGCACCAGAAAGTTTAGATGTAGAGCCAAACAAAATGCACCTAACTTTTTCTTGGTGCCCTGTGGCTACTGGTCACAGAAAACTAGACCCCCTCAAGGACCCCTGAACACAAGCTGTGTCGTGCTGTTTCCCTGCCCAGGTGGGCCCTTGGCAGTGGATCTGTGATTATCCAACTGCTCCGAGGTGTGCAGGGCAGTGCTGGGGGGGTCTGAAGATGGTTGGTGGAGAGCAGAAGGATTAAATCCACTGCAGGGCACAACCTTTGACTCACAGATGCTTGCTCAGCTTCACCAACAGCGTAGCCATCACTGCTGCAGTTACGCCAAAGGGGACTGTACGATTGCCCCTGACAGCATCTCTGAACATTTGGTTCAAGGTGGCAGATAAGACAAATAATAATATGTATTACAAATGACAGAAAGTGGAACAATTTTGACCTGGCATATGCATAAAATGTAATACCTGCAAGCACTTCTGGGTATCTGCAGAGCAATAGGAGTGTCAAAATAAAATTCCCAATATATTAAGCAAACACCATTTCTCCTCATCATCTGATAAGTATTCTTACCGTGTGTTGTTATCGACAGAGTATGAGACCTAAGTTACTCGTGTAATGCTGAATTACTTTCAGTACATTTCCATTTTCCTCTAGATCACCCGTGCCTCAAATATTTCAGTGAGGAAAACTGTAAACAGTACACACGGTGCTGCCACGGGGAGTTCATTACCTGTTACCATGCCTGAGAGCTGCACTGCGATGAGGAACAGAGGATATGCTAAAAGCTTCGAGGGCAAATGTACAGCTGATACTTCTCTGGGTTGTTTTTTTTGGTCGGATGGTTGTTTTTTTATACATTTGTTTTTGGTTTATTGGCAGCAAGGGTTTTTATGGATAAGGGGATAAGACCATCTCTCTATTCCGTTGTAGCGACCATGCCTGTAAAGCGCTGAAGCCGATCAGACTGCAGACCACTGATCAGTTTCCAGACGCCCTTGATAACGCCCTTCACCTTCATACTAAGCTCTGAAATGATAACGTATCGATTGGAATGCTTCACGGCCGTATGGTGCAGGGCATCATTGATAAGCAGCTCTGCACGTGCAGGTGACAGACAAGGCAGGGAGGCAGGCTGAGGCAGCGATGCCACGCTGCCACCAGAACTTCCACCTGGGAACCTTGGGCTACGCACGCTTGGCATTCTTACCAAAAGGTTTCTGCTTCATTCCAGGCAGGCTCCAACCCCAGTTCACAGAGGATGACTGCTGGGATGCTCCTGCTGCTCATTACAACCACAATGATGAAATCGTCCCAAAGCCTGGCAAGCCTCCCTGCCCCACGTGCCCTGCTGCAGCACCACGGCCAGCAGCAGCAGTGGGCAGCACCAGGGCTGCGGGATGTGGGATGCAGGGTCAGGATCCTGTGTGACCATAAGGGTGAGAGGTGGAGACACTCACTGCTCCTATGAGAGCCTGCGAGGATGAAAATAATGAACTGTGTCTAGATCCTGAGGCTACAAGACGAAACTGAGAGCCTTTGGCAACAGCGCCCCGAGCCCTCACAGGCAAATTTGAGAGAATTACATCTTGGTTTATTTTAATATCAAAGCATTTTATAAGAAGACATGGCAATCGTTTCCCTTTCCAACAGTGCTGGCGCATTGCCCTGTTTGTTCTCCAGCTGGCATTTTTTTTTTGTGTGCTTCTCGGAGATATATCAAGGTTTATGCAGTATGCACAACTTGGAGGAGATGGAAAAGACATTGACAATATTAATTGTTTCATAAAGACTGTCAGATAAGAGATGTTTTTTATATCCTTGGTTTAAGCCTTGTTATTGAAAAACCAATACCCTGCCATTTGTTTATACTTTTCTTGCCATGCAAGGCAGATATATTAGAGTGAATGAAGCTAATAAAAGGCTATAGGCAGCATTTTCCACACTCAACTTCTAGGCATGGCCTCTTTTTTGGCATAAAACTGTCTTTTATTTTGGAATGTTATAACCATTCCACCTCCCTGTAAAAATGAGTGAAGAATCAGATGTAAAGGGCCAAAAAGAAAGGATTTAGGTGAGCCCTTCTTCACAGCTGCAATTCCACTGGCATCACAACCCTATTTATGTGATTAGCTGCTGATGCAGAGGGGTGAAGAACTCTAACAGCCAACCCATGGGTGTGAGAGCTCCCTCAGAGGCTAAGGGCCAGCACAAAAAATAGCTCTTGCTTGCAGTATTCTTATTTGGATCCAAGAAGTTAGCTGCAGAGTGAGGGGTCCTGAGGGTGGAGAGGAGCCCCAAACTCTCCCAAAGGCAGTGCATGACCCACAGTTTCAGACTACGAAAATGCTCTGTTAGTTAGTTACTGGAGATCTTGCAAACCTTCTCCATCCAAGCAATGGTAAAAGTAAGTCTTAAGAAATCTGTTTGCATTGCAAGCATTTTACTCCTAGCAGCTTCTAATTTTAGTCCCTGTAGGAAGGAAGAAGGAGGTGGACTTACCTGTCTTCATTTAAAAAAAAATATTTTTTATCATGTTCTACCTAATGTCACGTGCAAAATAAATACAATGCTTGAAAATCTTCTAAACAAGAGTTTCAGTGCTATTGTGTTCTGTCAAATCACTGCTATGGTGTTAGGAAGACACACAGCATAACAGAAAATGAAACTCAAGTCAAGAAGAAAGGAAAAAAATGAGATGCCAATATTCAACAATCTCACAGAAATTTGTAAATCTCACAGAAATTTGTAAAAATATACCATTCTACCCAGCATGAGAAAGCTCCATTGCAGTCTTGAGTTACTGCAGCAGGACACCAAGAGCCACAGTAATCATTAAAACATCTTCCATAAGGGCTCCCTGGGTTTCACCTTCATCCATGCACACGGAATATGGAGCCTGACATCCTGGTCTTCCCAGCAGCTCTGTAGGGAACATTTCCTACATTTTCAGGATGTTTCTGTGCACATAGAAAGGTCTGGTCCTGTGGTGTAGGCACAAAATTCAGTACTAGAGGAAGTGCCAAGGCATAGGTTTTTCTCTATTTCATTTTAGCTCCAGAGTGGAGGAGGCTTTTGCTCAGCAGCCATATTTATTCCACATTTTTTTGTTATTTGGACTACAGTAAATTAGGAATACCTGACTTCTTCAGCAGAAGGTTTTTAAGAACATGTTGCAGAAAAATAGAAGCTAGCTGAAGAAGGCAAAGGAAGAAAAGCCATAGCCATGGGCACTGCTGGGGTCTTCTTATTCACCTCCCAGACGGCAGGCCCAAGGGGAGCCTCTGCACACCCGGCCTTCAGTGCTAGCTGGGTTGGTCACCTGCATATGTGAAGAAAGCAGTAAGAATAAATGTTGTCTTAGATGTGCTTCACTAATTTTCAGCTGCTTGTCACAGTTCAGCATTATAATTCATGTAGCATTTGCACTTGGGAGAAGATTAAAAGGACCACCTTGATCTCAGGGGCTGGACTGGAAGGCCTCCAGGAGCACCTTCCACCCTAAATTTCCTGGGATGATTCCAGGCACCGATCCGATTGAGAAAGAGCATTTGGGCCACCCAAGAAACGGCACAAGTTGAAAAACCACACTTCATGGCAATTTCAGTCTCGAGTGCCAGAAGAAATAACGCTTGAAGGACGTCCTTTTTTCCTGCAAGGCCTACACAGGCAACAGGGGAGAATTTCTCTACATCGGTGCAAAAGCAAACACGATCATTGGCAGTCCTCTTGTAAAAGTATTTATCTTAGTCACATTACTCGTGCCATTAGATTCTGATTTCTAGCTCCATTGTCACAGGGAAAAAAAAAAAAAACACAACTGCCATTCATGGCAGCAAAGCTGACACAGCAATATGCTTTCTGCTGCTCACAACATCTGTTGAGCTAATGTGAAACAACACAACCCAATTCCATTTCCAGCCACGCACGTGTTTGCATTTCTCCTCGACCTGCCAGTTCTAATGGCTCACAATTAAATAAAAGCCTTCCTCGTTCTCCGGGTTTCCTTGCCCATCCTCCCGCTGAGGCTCCGGCTTTAATTTAGCCCCATTACCTTCCCATGGCAGCAGACTGTTATGGCAGGCAGCAGGATTATGACTCATCATGTACTGTGGGAAGTAATGATCATCCAAAAAGCAAACGGAGGTGGGCAGTGAAGGAGAAATCACTTATGCAAATAGAAATATTTTCAATAATGATCAACAGCGTGAGAAAGAATATAGGAAAAATTACATTAGACCGAGGAGCTTCATTTTTAAAATGTTCCCTAAGTGCTAGAAATCTTCCCATCTTCATTTTTCCCTTTAAACTCTGTCATTTGTACAGCCTATTAACCTTTAACTTTATGACTATCCTAACGTGAAATACTGGCAGCATTTAAGTCTGAGAATACTGGAGACCTGCCTTCCTGGTTGGCAACAGAGGTGAAGCGCTTTCTTTTAAATCAGTCATTTTTAATATCAGTCATATACACACAGCATCAGAGACACTATTTTTAGATTCACGTGCGGGCATTACTTATAATGAATGCTCTACAGACTCCAGCTATCTTTCTTCAGTGGTCTTAAAGTTTCCTTCTTGCCTGTCCTCTCACAGGTTGTCACCCTAATTGTAGTCTTCAATTCTGTTTAAAAGTAAGAGAGCAAATCAAATTAAATCACTTCCTTCAAACTCCCGCTTTCCTGATCTTAAACAGACGATATAAAATTAATTATTTGTGTTTACGAGAGCTCCTGGGGAGTCGAGCCAAGGCTGGGACTTCATTGTCTGAAGCACTAAACCACTGCTGCTCCAGCCATTTCTGCCCTGAAGACCTGGCAAGTCTAGATGGGGCAGGGAAGGAAAGGGTGATTAAGTGATTTCCAAAAGGTGGTAAAGATGAAGTGGCTTATCTGAGTGGCGTGTGCTGGGGCCGTATCGATTATAACTGCAGCAGAGGATGTAAGCAGTTTAATGTGGAGCTTGTTTGGTTTTAATTGTTATCATTATTCCAAACCACATGAGTGACAAGGGCTGCTCAGACCTGGGGATGGGAACTTCTGTTGTCTGTAACTCAGTAATTAAGAAGCACCCAAGGAATGAGAGTGTTTATGGCCAGGGCTGATTGCTGGGAGGCTTGTGTGGAGGTGGTAGCTCGCAGAGGTGTGCTGTTAGCCTAGGAGCATGGACAGGAGGTGCCAGGGCAGCTGCTGGTGGCAGTCCTGCTGCCACCCTGCTGTGGCATGGCCCTGCTGTGGGCAATGCTGTGGCCTGGGAGAGCTTCCTAAAAGAGGTCTCAGCTAGAAAGGGCAGCTAAACCCTCCCTAAACATCCTCCCTAAACAGTCCCTAAGCACAGACGTTTAAATTCAGTGATATGAACATTATCTGTATACACCATCACAGATTTCCAACAGACCAACTATAGATACTTGGGTTAAATAAAACTTTGCATTAAAGCCAAAAGCAATAGTCACAAAGAGGTTTGAATAGGAGGTACCAAATCAATACCTGGGGTTAGACATTTACCTGTCCCCGTTTTCTTCCAGAGTGACTCCACCTCCTCCAGTGAAGTTGCTCCCGATTTACCCTCTAAGAAAGCAGGCTCAATCACAGAGCTTTTTCACCATGCACTGCTGCAGTGGATGCAGTAGTGTGTCACTGTGTGATACACCGCTGGTGGGACAGTGTCACGATAGCCACAAAGTTTTCTCACAATAATGATAAGGGGATGGCACTCCCCTTATGAGTGAAGGATGTGGGCAAGGGACACGGATCAGCAACTATGCTGGAGGATTTCAGGTAAATGAAAGCCCTGTTTGGACCTGCAGATTTCACTCTAAAGGAAATTATTTTCTGAGTTTTCATTCCTAAGAGCAGCTAGCTAGAGAAGTAGATCTCTTCTGGGATCCTCTGCTCTCAGGACAGTTCCCCTGAACCTGGAAAAGGCCTCACTTCTTCCCCTCCTACCCCTGCCTCACTTCTGGGTAGAAGTGAGAAAGCAGCTGGCCAGGGGGTTGGGTAGGCTTGCTGGGCCACAGCCCAAATTCAACCAAGGAAAATAAATACATGGGCAGTTCTGAGATTTGAGCAAGGCCCAGCCAAAAGAAGAAGAGCAGAGTTAAGCTTGCTTTTGCATCCTACTTGTGCCCTGACTCCAGCATGTCCTTTCTGTTTGTATAAATGAATTTGTAAGGAGATAGAGGAAGCAGACAGCTTTTATGTTGGTGTCTACAGATATTTCTATACTGTGCAACAGACTCGGGCCCAGATGTCCATGAAAAGGACCCTGTCAGGCTGCACAGGCAGGCTGCACGGTGCTGGATTTGCCCAGGTCACAGTTCAGGTGGCACAGCCTGCATGCCCACAGCCCAGCCACCACGCTCCCCAAAACTTCAGTGGGATTCAGGCCTCTAGTCACGGAGCTGCTTTTCTAAACTCCAGCTGGGTTTAGAAACACGTTTAATTTAGGCGCGCTCTTGGGCCCTATTGATTTTAATGTAACAATCATATGTTTAAAACTTAGCATGTGCTTAATTGCTGCGGTGAATAACAACAGACTGATGTTGGAGCTTATGTGCCTTGCTGACCTGGTGTCTGAGAGATGTTGTACCAGCCCCGTGACAAGGGAATCCAGGGGACGGCAGTTGTCACCAGCTTGAAGTCAGATGATCCCCGATTCTTGTTTTGTTTTGGAAGAACACCTTGTTTCCTAAACAGAAGGGAAGTCTAAATTAATTTGGAAGCAAAATTATATAAAGCTTCTTGTTCATTTAGCTCCTATTCTTGTCGTTGTTCTTCATTGTTGTCATTGTTGTTGCTGTTGTTGTTTCATTTTTGGCATTTACCTAAAGTTTTCATCTTTCCAGGTCTTGTTTTATGGTTAGTATAGGGCCAGCCTGAAAGATAATATATTGTGACTGTTATATTATTTATTTCAAAGCCAAGTTATTGATTATTGCACGCTGAAAATGACAAATGGCATCTTAGAAAGGCACGGTCAGCGAGTTCTATTAAAGAAATGATAGTATTGCTCATGGATTGTTAAAAGGTTCAGTTTAGGTACTTTATAGGTTTATATCCATCACTATTTAATGACCAAATGATGAAAAATATGAGTCACGGGAACAATTTCTTTCTGTTGCAGTTTTATGGTTAAGCAGTTAGCAAAATAAGAGAATTTTCTGTGCTAAGGGTTTATGCACCCAGACCTTGTAACACGTAATCTAGTAATGAGTTTGATTATTTTAAAGGCAATGATTCAATATGGGTGCACCTGGAGCACCAGGTGAGCACAAAGCCCGGGTGCACTGTGAGTGATGAGAGTGGGATGAATCCTTCTCCTGCAGGGCTGGTACCCGTGTGGCAGAGGGATGTGGGCAGGCAGGAGGGGTGTGCAGGGTGCTGCTCCAGGC
>NC_088985.1:31292165-31500804 GCF_963932015.1 Anas acuta | reverse complement strand
CCGGGGTCCGCGGGGGTCGCGGAGGGGGAGATCCCCCCGCAGACAAAGCGAGGGATGGAGAAGGCAGGGAAGGAGCCTGGAGCTCCGCGTGGGAGGCTGCGAGGAGCCTGCTGAGTGCCGCAGCAGAGCGACGCTGCTGAAAATGTGCTCGGCAGCTTCTCGGGGAAGCGGAGCCGAGCCCCGGGCAGCGCTGCCCGCAGCTCCCCTCGTCTGCAGGGCGCAAACGGGAGAGCGGAGGCCGGGCCGAAGGCAGGGAGGCGACGAGGTAGCGCTCCATGGGCCTCCCGGCCTCCCTCCGGGAGCCTCGCTCGGGAGGCTTTTCCCCTTCTTATTTTGCGAGGAAGAGGAGAAGCTGGCCGAGCAGGGAGGGTTTGGGGAAGGCTGCAGCCCGGCCGCCGTGCGGCATCGCGGGGAGAGACCCAGCCGCTGCGAGGGGAGAAGGAAAATCACACCCTCGCACTCGATATGATTATATATTTTTTATTATTTTTTTATTTTTTTAAGACTTCGGTGAAGCTACCCGACTTGTTAGCCGTTCGCTCCGTCCAGCCAGGGCATCTACAAGCGGGGATGTGCGCGGAGGAGGCAGCCGGCACCCGCTGGTCCCACGGCGGCACCCAAGGGCTCCGCGCAGCGCTTTTCCGCAGCCGGGGCTGCTCCTTTCCAACGAGCAAACCTGCCGCGTTTGTTCGGTTGTTCGGTGCTTTGGTTGAAAGAGCCGTGCCGTTTTTCTGCTCGCAATTTAGCTGCCAGGGAGCCTTCTGCTCCCGGCGATCGCCGCCGTGACGTTGAGTTATGGAAACACTACAGGTGTTACCGTGGTGCTGGGGAATTAATTCGCCTTCCTTCCCCCCCTCCTCCTTCCCGGAGTTATTTCCTAGCCTTCCCAGATAGCTGGGAAAGGGTCCCACATACCCCGGAGCTGTAAATTGAGCGCTGAAATCCTTGATCTCGCTGATTCTTTGGAGAATTAAATCTGGCCTCAGTTTACGGGAGGAAGCGAAGTCAATCTCGGAGGTTTTGCGAAGAAAGGCTGTTATTTCCTAGAGGATAGGCGTTTAAGTTGTTAAATATTAGTTTTTAATTACATATTGTTCTTTTAAAAAATAATATTTATCCTCAACTCCGGGCAGGTATTCAATTGAATTTTCAAGCCATCAGCTCACCAGTCTTAACACGAGTGATGGAAAATAACGCAGCGTGCAAGAGCCCGGCTGGGCTCCTCCGGCTTGAGCGCTGCCCACCCGCTCGGGGCTGCGGGGGGGGCCGCGGTGAAACAGCTCAGGGGGGCAGGGGGGGCTCCTTCTGACACAGCCCCAGGGGGACCAAACGCCCTGCCGAGGGCACGGCAGCAAGGATCAGAGCTTTGGGCTGCCCCGCCAGGTCCCTGAGGCCACGTCTCCCCCCCAAGACACCCCTGCGAGGGGCTGATCCCCCCACCCGCACAGCACCGCTCCCCAGCACCCTCCGCTCTGCTCCTTGCACAAAAACCCCGCTGCAACTTTCTTTTCGGGCCGTGCCCGTTTGCCATCACCTTTCCCCACAGGCTTCCCCCCAAGCCCGCAGTTTCCCCGCTCCCCAAGTGGCCCTTTGGCAAATTGAGCTCCCCCCATCCCCGACACCTCCACCCCGGCCTCAGCATCTCGGGGCCGGGGCCGACCCCCTTGGGGTAACCCCAGAGGGGCAGGCACACGGGCACTGGGGGTCAGAAGCGGATTTTGTGGGTTCGGAGGCAGTGAGGGCCTTGCTTCGGCGTGTAAACGCTACTGCTCCCCATAAAGTGGCAGAGCGCACTGAAATGAACATATGCAGGGCGGCATCTGCTCAGCTAGATGCATCTCGCAGAGGAATATTGGCTTTTCACCTCCAGGTCCTAAATGGGAAATATAAAGAGGTTGATGTCGTCTATTCTGTTTGCAATTGCCTATCCTAGGATTAAAGAGCTCTCCGTTTTACTGGCTGTCTTTCATTTAACTGTTTGGAGACCAGAGATGGAAAATATTTGCAGAGAAGAAAAGAATAGCTGCATGGGATCATTTGCAATTCAGTGTGAAAATATTCTAACAAACCCATTTCTATCCCAGTGCCGCTGAAAAAATAGCACATAGCCGTCAACAGCCCATTGCGCCCTGCTGGACAGCACGGAAAGTTTTAGGCAACTAAATTCCTAATCGGAGACAGCAGCAAACAGCACAATCATGTCTTTGACTAAACTGTGGGGCAGCTTTAATTGCAAAAAAACTGCTCGTAATGGCTAAAATATTACGGGTTGGGTAAATGGGAGACTTCCCGCGAGGGGCAGAGCGGGGCAGCCTGTAGGGGCAGAGCCCCGGGGGGCACACGGCCGGGCTGGCACACGGGGGGAGACCCGGGGGGCACCGGGGGGAAGAAACAGGGAGGGCTTGAGGTTTGGGGGGCCGCACGTCCCGAGCATACAGCTTTTTGAACCGAGAGCCACGAAGAAATTAGCGTCGGGGACATTAAAATCCCTTCCTCTTGTCCCTGTCACCACGGGAGGAACGCTTCGTGCTAAAACGCACTGCGGGAAGGATGAGCAAGGCTGGCTGTCCCCAGATCTGTTCTAGGTCCCCCAGAGGGTCCCCCAGGAGGTCCCCCCGCGGGTCCCCTCGGTCCCTGGCTGGCCGCACAGTGCCCACTGGTGGCTGGCCGGGTGGGGAGCACAAGGTGCAGCCAGCCCTGGCATGGGGCCGCCTGCCCCAGCGGCTCCTGGAGAAGGCTCCTGGCACATCGGCTGCTGGTTCTTGCTTGCACTGGGCATCCCAGAGTGGGAAGGAAGGGGGGAAGAAGGGAACGGGGGCGCCCATGTGTCCATTCCCAACTAAAGCTGTGTCAACACCCAGCACCCAGGGGAATCCCACCACTGCGCCGTTCCCGGCAGTCATGTGCAGGCCGATGGAGTTCTAATGCTCTGGCTCCTCAGAGCCTTCTTGGAGGAGTGGCTGGTTGTGGATTATTCTTTTGCCTTGCAATAATGCTTAGCAGACCCTGACAAGGGTTAGGGCTCCCTTATGCTAGGCTGCGCTACGGATGGAGCCAGATGACAGTCCCTGGCCCAGGGGTGTAAGAAAGAGGACAAAGTAAGTGTCTGCATCTTGAATAAAGCAAGAAGAGAAAGTGTTGAAGTACAAAAAGCTCTTGGTGAGAAATGGTGGAGCTGAGGACACAAGGACGTTGCTAACTCCTGTGTACTCCTCAGGAGCTTTCTGCTCTGGCTTGAAGTCAGTGGCAAAATGTCTCTTGTTACTTCACGCGCAAGATTAAACCTCATTGCATGATGATCTCACGACCACATCTAGCTCTCAAATAAGATTCTGCATCTTGCTCTTTTCCTACAATCTTAGACCTGTGTATCTCCATGCTGAGCATTACCTGGTACCAAGGCAGAAGTGCTGAGAATGCCACAAACCCAATCTCAGGACAAACCATAGAAGCAGGACGTGCAGTCACAGTGAAGATGACTTGCGTATGTGATTTAGGAATTACATTGCAACACTTAATCTCTGCGCTACTGCGTCACTCAACAACGCTTCCTTAATGCTTTCCATGGAAAAAACTCCCTTTTTATTTAGAACAATTAAATAGCTATCAAGTCATCAAAAAGGGCCATGTGAGCTCGGAGGAGGGAGCTTACTATCAAGTTTCCTTTCTAAACATGACTATAAAACCTGTATCTGTGGTCAAAATGAAGGAACAAACCTGAGGCCTCAGAGGGGATCAGTTGCATCAGGTTTATTTGGCCTTGTATTTTTCTTGGCTTTTCCAGCTTTTTCAGATAATCAGTAAGCACTGATTTTTATCTGTTATCCTTAGATTTGAGAGTCTCAGGCAATGGGTAAGGAAACATAGCTCCAGTCACAGCTTTTCATTCCACCTTAACCTGTTGGTTAACCTGTTGGTTAAGGTCCCGTGGCACGCAGAAGTGAAAGGGAAAGGTAAAGCAGACACACACACACCCAAGCCAGGCCTTCCTTTCCGGCTGTGTCAGGCTGCAGACCTTACCTCCAGGATGAACTCCACTGTCAGCCCCAAGCACGTTTCTTGCTGTCAGACATGTTCCGGACAAATGCATAATGGCATTGTTTTGGGGCAAACTATTTCCTTAGGGCTGTCTCTTGGGCAGCTTGCCTGCGACATAAACACGCTCTGAAATTTAGATCAGAAACATTAGCAACTACCAAACAAAAACATACAACACACGCAGGCAGCCAAAACACAACAAATTACCCGTCAGGTCTCTGCTATGCAAATACTTGCAGCGAGGTAGAGCTGCACTACGTTACCTGTGAAAAGTTCATTAAGAGGTTGCCCGAAGCTGTGTTTTTTAACCCACAGCACTCACTTTTCAGGCCACTCACCATTCATCTAGCAGAGATCACGGGGCACCGGCTGCTTTATTTTACATTCCTGATCCTATGAGCATTGTGCCAGGCAAGCAGGCTCCGCGGCAAGGGAGAGAAACACCAAATAAAAGGATGGTCCCTGCCCCAGAGCACTCCCAGTCTTAATATAAGGTACAAAGCAGAGAGGGGAAAAAAGGAAAAAAAAAAAAAAAAGGAAAGAAAAAGAAAACAGCAGGTGGAGACAGGGAAGTGAAAAGAAAGGATGAGACAGTGCTGATTGGTGTGATAGCGAGCGGCCTCAGCACAGCAGCTGCTATCTGGCATCAAATTTTTCGCATAAGCAGTGGCTGGATGGGGCCTACGGGGAACTCGCCAGCACATTTTACCACACGAGCCATACGTTCTGTGTCACAACTGCCAAAAGCGCTTTGGGGTTGTAAGGATGGTTTGTGGTTGTGGCTTGGCAAAAGGCGTAAGAAGGCAAGAGTGTGTGCCTTTCGACTGCTGATATGCCAAGAAGAAAGAAAAAAAAAAAAAAAAAAGCAAGACTCAGGCCTTGTGACATTATCATGAAAAGAAATGTTTATTTATAATGAGGGAGCAAACTTGTGAAGCACAAAACCTCACTGTCAGTCTCCAGAGCTTTGGAAGTGGCATTCAGAAAGTCTTCCCAGACAGCCCCCTCCCCAAGCTGCCAGGCCGTGCTGGAGGTGGGCTGGGAGCAGGGTTTGAGAGCTCCCAGTGCCTGCAAGCACCAGCCAGATATCCTCAGGAGATCAGCACCTGGTAGGAGCTGGGCTGCCCCAGGTTCTTTGCTTGCCCGCATCTGGCACGGTGCACACCTCAGTTTGGAAACCTTGATCCGTATTAGGTTACACTTGGAGTTCAAAAATCATTCATGTCAACTTGAAAACCACATCCCTTAAAACATCGTGTACTTCAGCATTCTTTCTCTCCCCCCCAGGTCCCTTGCCTTTCATTTAGCAGCCTTTTAAGACCATCATGTGCTTGAACTCTGAGCTGCTCCCGGGCATCTAAAAAAGTAATTGGAGTGTTTAGGCTTTAAATGGATTCTCTTTTCAATCTAAATGGTATCACACATCAGAGATGTCAGAATGAGTGGCTGAAGAGAGATTAGAAATTCTCCTAAACAGTCTGGTAATTAAATCATCTATACATCCACATATTTGGCCGAAGAAACTCTGAATGCCCTAGGCCCCATCTCCCATGTGCTCCCACTACCTCTCGACATGTGCTGTAAAAAAACAACACCCAATCCCAGCTGAAAATATTGGTCATCAGTCCCGCTGCCAGCTGCCTGTTTGGGATGTCTCAGTGCCTCTCTCTGAGGGAGCACTGCTGTCCCAGTGGAGCATCCTGAAGCTGCCTGACTCCAGCCAGCAGATGACAGTATCAGACACTATCCCACCTTTGGGATTTACACCTTCATCTTTTATTCCTCCCATAAATTATGTAGTGCCTATAAACCATTGTGAACAAGAATATGGTAAATAATGACTACATTCTGCTCCAAGTTCAGACCTGAGAGCAGTTGTTATAATTAAGTCATATTAGTTACTTAAATTTTTAATTACTTCTTCTATGCTTACAAGTTTTTCTTTTCTCTGCAAGGAGTCGTAAACCAACAGGATAATGCCTGGTACAAATGCACGATGTGCTCAGTACCACGGCGGTGTCCTGCACAAACCCTCTCTGCAAAGTCCAGCCTGCCAGTAACAGCAAGAGCAAAAGGGCTATAAATAAAACTAGTCCTTCATCTTCCCTCACCCTAGACCCATGTATTGATCTTAAGGCAGCGCACACCTGAAGTGCACCTCTTTGATGGCAAGTGGCCCAAATGATCACTCTTTAATGTTCTTAGCTATCAGCTGTTTGTTTTCGTTTCTCCCTTAACTCACAGAGGAGCTGCTGCACAGATGCTCTCACGTTTTGTTCGTCTGACTGAATTTGGAGAGCTGTGTGCGGGCTCATTACTGACACAGGAGCATAGATAGGCCCTTTTCCTACTCCTTCCCTTCCAAAATAATTTAGAAGGATGAAGAGGTCAGCAGCTGAGAAGGCAATGCAAAAGTTTTCCTATACTTTTCACTGTGCTCACTAACATGGGAATGGCAATGGCAATTCTTTCAGCAACTGCACCTCTGGTCTCTTATCATGGCAATTGTTACAATAGCTCCAAATTTCATAGTCTCAAATACATGCTGCCAGCTATACTAATAGATAACAACATTTTAAAGTCACCAGCATTGAATCTAATTATGTCAACTAACCCTTTCCAAATATATTGTCTGAAAAAAAAATAAAAATAATAAAACAATTGGATTAATTGTATTCCTCTACTCTGTCATTATGCTTGTGTGGTCCCCTTCCAGCATGCCTGCTGATGGTAACAATGAAGTGTTAACCCTAACCAACAAAATCTTCTGTGAGGATTTTACATACTGGAAGATCAGTTTCTTCATGCCTGGAAAGGAGTTTGGTGACTCAGAGAGCCCAGTAACCAGAGTTAACCATGCAATATATAGGGTAACTCCAGCAGGTTCCTCCAGGGCACTTGTTCACACCCTCTGCCACAAGCCACAAAGCACCTGAGTGCTGCTCAACACATTTCAGGTACTTCATACAAAACAGCAGCCTCGCAGTCAGCATTTCTGAGCCACTTGGGCTTGGGGAATGTGCATCACCATGGGAGAAGCCCCTGCTCCTTAAGTGCAGTTTGAAAATGGAATTAATGGCTTTTAAGCACTCCCTTCTTTTGTCCTAAGCTAAGAGCACCAAAGCAGTCATGCCCATAGAGTCCAAGAGCAAAGTGGCAGGGCATGTCAAACCAGCTCTCTTCCAAGTGTCTGCAGCCTCCACATTTGCAATTTCATTTGGGCTTTCTGAAAATGCTCTTCAATGAACTGAATTGCTTTCAGTTGTAAATCTAGGATGGAAAAATGCAATATTAGGCATATCTGCTCTCTATCCCTCAAGTAATATCCATATGCACATTCCTTCCCCTTGCCAATCTCTGTTTGCTCATGACTCTGCTGGATTTCAAGCAAAGGACCCTTGCATATGGTAACAGCACTCCAGTGGTCACAATTCAAGGCAGCTGTAGATTTCTAGATGAAATACAATATGGAAGTCCTTAAAACAAACAGAGCCTCTTGGGCTTGCAAGTACAGAAGTGCCTGAGACCCACTGAATACACACAACAGCTCATTCCTTGTGCTGCTGAAGCTCGCTGGAGGAAGCAGGCTTGTCATTTAGTATAGTAATTATAATGATTCATTATTATGATTATTAATTGTAATCATATAATCACACTAATGATTAATAATTACAGTCATTACTATTCATATGAGAAGAGGACCTAGAGGCCCCAGTTAGAATATGGGCCTTGCTGTGCCTCTTGCAGCATGGACAGGGCACTAATAGCATAGGGATTTTGGATAAGGACCCAGAGCCTTCAGATCTGCGCCCTCTGCTTGCAATATGCAATATGCATAACCTTGTGGGGAGCCACGCAGGGTGTGGATGGAAATGTGCCGCTCTGTCAGTAATGGGGGGCCAAAAGGCAGAGTGACAGTGGGACGATGACAGGAGAAACACAAAGCGATGGTGACAACTTAGAGCTGGGGCTGCAATGGTTGCAGAAATGGGGCCTGCTTCTGTGCATCTCCTGGTTCTCTCACCCCAGGCTTGAGACACGGTGCCAATCACTGCCCAGAGCCAGGGGCTGCCAGCTCCTAGGGCTATTCTTGCCCTGTCAGGCCATGCAGATGTCCTTCCTGAGGTGTGTTTTTATTCAATGCTGCCTGAAAATCACCCTGACTTCTCCAGTGCCCTTCTCCGTGTCATCTACATGGTTTAAACTTTTGACTCTGCGATTTATAAATATTACCCTCAAATGCTTGTGTAAATGCTCATATCTCATTATACCATAACTTCTACCAAGCAAGGGATGACAATCTGTCTTGTCTGCTTAGGAAGTGCCTGCATTAATTGCCCGGCCTGCAGTTTGCTGTCATCGAGCCTCCACAGAACACTTTGCTCACCCCTGGAGTTTGCTCTCTGCAGCAGTTTAACATATTGTATGCTAATGCAAGAGCCTAATACTGCATGCTCAGGGGCCTCTCGGAGCCAAGGTACTACCAAAATTACTGGGCCTAATCACAAGTGTAAAGATAAGTATGCATAAGTCTTCGCAAGATTAAGCCCTTGGCCTATTTTTTTATTATTATTATTATTTTTATTCTGCCTGTGTGTAAATTGCTGCTTGCTTGCCACCTCCTTGTACGTGTTTAGCTTTTGAAGAGGCAAAAGGTAGGGAGTCCTACACCCGGTGCTGCAATTTATCTGTTCTTCCCCCGTTTGTTCCCAAACTGAAATTTCTTTGTTCTTCTAGTCTAGTTCCAAATTGTTTGGTTTATAAGTAAAAGCTATTGGGGGTTATTCAGTTTAAAGACTGCAAGACAGATTCAGCTACTGAGGTGTAAGCCAGTCTAACTTAACTAACTTAAAAGGTTTCTGCACTAGGTCAACTGATAGAAACAAGGAACAAAGCCTAACTTTCCAGGGTTGTAAAATGGGTGAAAATGCATTGCTTCAAAAACTGGGGAATATAAAAAATGGTGACATCCCGAGTCCCCAAAGAGAAGTGCAGGTGAGAATAGGCTTATCTTGTTATTATCAAACACTGCAAAGTTGATCTCATATTGCATGGGCAGATCTGCTACAAACTTCATTAGGAAACTTAATGAAAGCACATTTGGTATGTGCTCCATGACACAATGCAAAGAGAAAAACAGGAGCGGCCCTGGAGGTACTTGGGTTCTTTCAGTAATGCAAGAAAGGATACTGGCTGGTGCACAGGTACAGACGTCTTTGTTTTTACAGGACAGTGTTGCTGCTTAACAAAGAATTGCATGGTGTGATGGGATTGTTCAGGGGATTATTATTAAAAAGCTTTGCATCTCTAGGTATTCTCAATAAAAACGTCCTCGGAAAGGAAAGCTAAGGCTGGAAAATGAAGTTCGGAAATGACAAAGTTAAAGTTTTTCTTATGACCCGGTTCCTGATTACGTGATCACATATGTATGTTGAACAGGGAGTGAGGCGGAGCTGGAGAGTCCAACCGGGTGAGTTATGGAGGAGCCTTGTCTGATTCACTACAAAGGTTAGATGGTATGCACTCTATGAGACATGTGGCCGCACAGCAAACAATGAGCATAAAAATAAAAATTGAACGTCTGCCTCATTTGCTAAGCACGTCCATCTTGTACATTGAGCAAGTCTGGGTTTCTGCAGGAAAAAAAAAAACACGTCTGATCGTATTAGCTATATATATACACTCCATGCGGATACATCAATATCGGATGCTTTATAAGGCTGGGATATGTCCTGGACTCCAGACAGATATAAGAATAAAAGACATCTTAGAGAATATTGCATTTTTGGCAACATGTGTTGGCTCAAAGGAATTGTAAAGGAAGTAAATTAAATACTACTAAGAATGTATATATTTATAGCACTTTTCATACAAGGGTCCCAAAACACCTCTCAAAAAATTAAGCTTCACAACATTACTGTGATCTAAGTAACAAGTATATATATATATATATATATATATATATATTTTTTTTTTTTTTCTAATCTGCAAAGTGAATCAGAAAAAGAAGAGGTAGGTTAACCAGACCATCAAGAGCAAGAATGTCTGAATTTTAGGCTCTCATTTTAACTCCCAGCCCAACTGTCTTCTGTGAAAACATCCAGGGAAGCTATTGATTTTCATGCTCTCTTGCCCTTCTCCAGCAATCCAGCACTATGCTCAGGCATATGGTTAACTTAAGGCCATTGATTCTTGGCCTAAGTTTCTGAAAAACATTTTGGAGTGCAGTAGATATGGTGCTGCAGAGAGAAAAAGTAGGTTTATAAGAGCATCGGTCATTTTACCAACCGTGCCTAGAATTTCCTGGACGTTACAAATGTTCAGCAGAATTCCCAGTGTCAGACTGTATTAAAATACTGTCCTCAAAAAGGAACATTCCGAATTTCCATGATCCTTGCCAGTTTCCAATGATTTGACGTTTATTTGAGCTATTGTGCAAAGTTTTCTGTTGAGTCAGATCATTCAGAGCTAGCTGCTGGGACCACAGAGTGTCAGCAGGACATAATTCATCTGCAGCTAATGGCAGCACAGTTTATTGGATAGGTAATGCTTCTACTTGCAGAGAGATGCCACTGGTAAACTCTTATTATTATTATTCATTTTTGTTGTCAGAAAAGGCATTAAGCATTCTGTTTCCCCTTTGGTCACCTGTTGGATTTCTTTAGGAGGAGAAATGACTCTGGTATCTTTGTAGGGTGAGAAGAGGGAGGGAGAAGAAATATATTGATTTACATTATGCCCATGGCATCCAGTTCTCTGTATCATCTTTGTTGCTTTGTGTCTTTGTTGGATGATTTGATTTTATCTTTCTGATTCCTACAAGCACACATACACCTGCTCAACCTCTGCATTTTCAGTCTACTCAGGGGAATTTCCTCAAGTGCTTGTATCAAGCTCTTTTATTTTATAAGTGAAGAAATACCCACAAAGATTATGCCTTGCTCTTGCAGCATGAGCTACAGTTGAACAAAACTTCCCTGGCTGCACAGTGAGCCCAGGTCTTTGAGCCTACATATGCTTTTTGTGAAAAAGCTTGCCTGTAAAGGTAAGCAAGATTTTTTTTTAATTTTTTTTTTTACAACTGTTCTCAAAAGTAAGTCTGCATGGAGCTCTAATTAGCTTTTACCTCCATTGATGGAACATCTTGGCTTGAAGATAGAATTTGGGTTGACTTAATTGCTTAGATCTTAAGCTGTGCAAGGCAAAGACCCTGTGCGCTGCGTGCCTGTGTAGTACCTCGCAGTGCTGGAACCAGCCTGACGTTCCTCAGCAAGACCTCAATGCAAATAATGAATGCAGCTACATAAGAGGACATTGAGTGACTCATTCTAAACCACAAGATGTTTGGACTGCAAATAAAGAAAGATATGTGGGATATAATCTGCTGCTGAGTTTTAACACAATTCCTGTTAACTTTGAGCCACGCACGGACAGAACAATAGCAGGCTATAGATTTTGTTTCCGTCCTCAACATTTTACTGAGTGCTGCGAGACTAAAACGTTTTGAAGGTTATATCCAATGTCCTGCAGAACGAATGACAAATGTCAACTCTTACACTCCTGCAAGATCTGAGCAGGAATAAGACAACTCTATAGACTGAGGCAAGTTTATTATTACAAATACCTTATTAAATCTAAATGGTAATGGCATTCCAATTAGCTCATTGTTAGGAATCTTTCATGTTTGACTTTCATTTAGACTGATTACGGGAATAATGCAGACCCTGTATAAGTAATTGGCACAAAATAAAAGCATTTGAGCTGCAAAAACCCTCCTAGAGGCTGCGCTCTTTTAAAAAAATATATAAATAAAAGCTTCCTATCTTTCCCAGCTCATGAGCTCTCTCTGTTCACCATAATAATGAGACAACCCATTGAGTCTCCTGTGGGCCTGGTGGTATCGCAGTCCCCTTTTTACCTTCCCCTCTCTTCTCAGCAGCTGTAGGGGGGCTCCTTCCCTTTTCCTCTCCGCCCTCCCATTCCCTCTCCCGTCGCCGCAAGCCTCGGCACTGTTCCATTGATCCTGCCCAGACGTGGGTTCTTTCACACCCAGATCACAGGCTGGCCTCATCGCCCACACCATCCTCCTCCTTCTTCTCCTCCTCCTCCTCTTCCTTCTCCCAGAAGCCGTGCCAGCCTCTCCAGCGATCAGAGAGCAGCAGGGAATGTGCCTTTCGGTGTACTGGCTGCCTGCTGCTTGCAGAGAGAGGTGTTTTGTTGTGCAGCAGGGCCTCCATCAGTCTGAGGGAGGCTGGTGGGTGACTCCTTGCAGTGGGTCCTACTTACTTCCCTCAGAGACAAGGGTGTCGGGATGCTGCTATGCCAAGATTTTGCTTTAAAAGACAACCAAGGTGCTGGAGGTTTCCCTTCCTTCCCCAGCAGGGACGAGACGGGGATGGCACCCACCCGGCTCAGGGCACACAGGGCCTGCAGGACCCAGCTCTCGACGGGGTGCAGGCTGAGAAGGAAACATCATGTTGTGAAAGAAGCTGGTTTCGGGGAAAGGCATCCCAAACCACCGCCTGGAGCCCCAGCT
Source organism: Anas acuta (assembly GCF_963932015.1). Classification (NCBI taxonomy): domain Eukaryota; kingdom Metazoa; phylum Chordata; class Aves; order Anseriformes; family Anatidae; genus Anas; species Anas acuta. The sequence goes on along the minus strand of NC_088985.1, from coordinate 31,488,230 downwards.
CATTAGGCTAAGGGAAAGAGCAGCACGAGATATTTGGTGAGAAGGGAGAAGGCCGCAAGCATTCATCTCTGCCAGACTTCCCTTCCTCCGTCTCTGACTAATCTGGTGCCAGCTCCGTCCCGTTCTGGGCACAGAGGCTGCAGTAAAATGTGCACCGTAGGAACATTTTCCTGCTCTGGATGCCTGCCTTGGTCGCACCCTGCTCTGCACCGGGGCCAGACACAAGCCTACACACACCTCGTGGCCCGTCCCACACCGTGGTGGGGGCAGGAGACCCAGCAGGTGGGCTGGGGGCCTGGCCGCGCTCCAGCCCCTTCCCCACGATGGGATCGAGCCGGGAGCAGGGCTCTGGATCCCAGCTTGCTGGCAGGGCCGACACAGCATGTGTTAACCGTATGACGGCGCGCCAGGAAAGGTCTCTCTGGTGTGGGAAGGGGAAGGGCCAGCAGTTCCTATTTGGGAACTATTTGGCTTCTGCAGGGCTCTGGCTCTGTAGGGTGAGCTAGAAGCTGTGTGTAAGCAGCAGCAGGGTTTTGGGAAAAGCTGGGGAAGTAGATAGCAACAGCAGGCAACTGTTGAATAACACAGAGAGGCTGTGAAATCCTCATCCTTGGAGGTTCTCAAGGCTCAGACAAACAAAGCCCTGAGCAGCCCAGCCTGAATTCAGCGCTGACCCTGCTTGGAGCGGGAGCTCAGAGTAGAGATCTCTGGAGGTCCCTTTCAAACCGAATGGTTCTGTGATTGTGTGACGGAACGTGGGCTGGGAACGCCTATTTTGCTGTCTCAATTTGGTGAAAACATCTTCTATTTCTGACAGCATTGGTCACAGAATCTCTCCCATCACCAGAGGAGCAGTGTTCAGAGAAACCCATCTGTGCTGGGGGCCTTGTCCCTGGGGTGCCAGTGTTCCCCACACTCCCTGGACAGCCAGACTGCGACCCTGTAGATGAGCATGGTAATCCTTTGCAGCAGATCTTCTTCAGTGCTTCTGCAGGGTGAGGGACTACCAGCCTGCAGGCAGCGTGCCTTCCTTCCTTCATCTTCCCTCTTGAGAACCGGTGATGCTCCTGATGACATCAGGGGAAAGATTTCCATGGATTTCCATAGGTGGGTCAGGACTTCCAAGTTTTTCTGGGCAGCAATGCTTAGTGGACCATCTCTACAAATATCAGTAGTGTTTTATTCAGTAACATTTGATCTATCGTAACCTGGCATCACAGTCTTGTTAGGAATTAGGTGCCTGGGTTTTGTGTGTGTGTGTGCAAATAATGACATAACTGGCTCAAAAAGCTGCAACAGGTGAAATGACAAGTTATGGGCTCATGCCTAACTAAGGCACATAGTGAAGCATGTGCTTAATTACTTTTCTGGACTGAATATGAGTACTTTCCTGAACTGAAATGGAAAACTGCTCCGGAGTTGAAATATATAAACAGACCTGCACAAGAGAAGTCTGTATTGTGTGAATGAGAAATATTCCCATGGTTGGCTAAGTTTTAAATTAACTCTGATTTTTTATGGGACTCTTTGAACCAGAAACCACTACAGAACTTTTAATACTAAGCTGGCAGTAATTTAGGCACGGCCGTATTGTCAGGCGTATTTATCCTGCCTTTGTATTTGTAACTGGTTTGTATTTACTTGTCACATTAAAATAACCAAGAATTCACTTTTGTATGTTTGAGCCATTCCGATGAGGTATGTGCAGATAAGAGCCTTGCTATCTGTCTGCAGTAATAAAGATGAAAAATCTGCTGACATCCCAAACAAGCTGTAAACTAGGGCATTTAGCAATGTTCATTTTAATGCTTAAAACCTCTATATTGTCACTGTAAATTAGGAACCTCAGGTGAAATCTTGGATGTGTTGAAGTCATCTGCAACAGTGGATCCAAGGTAACTAGCTTAATAGCTACAGAAGTCTTATGAATAACCCTATTTCCACTTCTGCCTGTAAGGTTAACCAGAAAGGAAATTATGCAGAGTAAATTTTCTCTGTTTAAAACCCATAAGCCTTACAAATTATATTTACATTTAATTAAAAAGTAGACACATTAGCTATTTTTTCTGCACTTTTTTTTTTTTTCCAGATTCTGCACTTGTTCAGAATTTCTCTATGAGATGTTTAATGATAATCTTTTTATAAATGTTAAGATGTTTAGATAGGGTTGCCTTTAACCCAGAGTCTTGATTTGTAAGTTTAATAAGTTTCCAAACATATTATTAAGAAGTGTGGACAAAAAAAAAAAAAAAAAAAAAAAAAAAGGAACAAGAACAAAGAATCAAGGTGCATTGCTAGTATTCAGGAGTGATATGTTCAGGGAGAGATGAATTCCCTCTGTAGCCCTTGAAATGTAGCCTTCTTGTCTGCTTCAGAATTAAATCATCTCCTTATCTCAGCTGTATATCCATACTGTAGTCTTTATCTCAGCATATAGGCTCTGTCAACATCCTAAAAGTTATAGCCAGAAGGATTAGTGATTTTGGTATCTGGGTTTTGATGTGTCTGCTCGGAGAGCGCCTAATTTGGGTTATGATTTTTTTGTTTATTCTGTGCTTTTTGTTAAGAAGTGTATTTAATTGTGAGAAAAATAGCTGGAGACTGCAGAACATTAAATTTCCAAAGCCAACATGAATCCTAAGCACCGGTCAGCTACCAAGAAAACTCTGTCCTCTGCTTATACCAGTATTGACCCACAGCCTCTGAGGAAGCTGGATACATGAAACAAGTATGGAGATGAGGGACAGAACCTTGTTCGACGGTGAAAGCAGACCACAAGGACACTGCTGTCCCTAAGATCTGCATTGCTAAATTATCACCATCTGAACCTAATTAAGCACTTGGGGGATCGAGGTAATAAAGCATTGAAGCCATAAATGTATTGCTCATAGCAAGCAAGTTCAAATGAGAAGGATGAGATAATCAGGCCAGGGGGAGGTGAAAGAGGGAATTCTGATGATTATAGTTATTTGGAAATCCATGGAGGGAGGATCCCTATGGCTGAGAAACATTTCCACACCTAGAATTTGTGGAGGATGAGGTTTTGGTGGTGACTAGCACTTTGATGTCTTTTCCTTTCCCCGCCTTTATCTAAGCTTCTCTTTAGCCTCAACCAGCAGCTTGCTCCCAGGTGAGGTTAATTCCTAGATGCTGTGGGGAGCTATCAGCCAACTTATTAAAACCCTGTTTAATTAGTAATGATATTGCATTTTCACAAAGGAGGCATGTACACAAAGGGCTGAATTTACGAATTACAGTAACAGAGGATAATCTACAGAGAGACAACAACAAGAGATATTAATGCAGTGCCCAGACTTGCCCATGGATTGTGCTTAAAGCCGTCCAAGTGATGAGTGTGTATGTGGGATATTTGACTAAAGGCTCACATAGCACAAAACAAAATAAAGCAAATAGAAAAAGGGAGAGAGAAGAGAAGAGGACGGAAAAAGGAAGAGTTTCCCGAGGCACTGTGTCACTGTGTCAGTTCAGAAATCAATAATCTTCCACTGGAGAGGCACTGGCTCTGGGCAAAAATGAGCCAGGAGGCTTCCCCGTGCATGGTGTGCTGCAATAGCAACTCTGATGGTGCTTTGGAAAACCCTAATTAGCTGAGCACTAAGAAAAGTGTTTTCTCTTGCTCCAGTGGACCTCTTTCTCTTTATATCTGGTGTAGAGAACACAAGCAGTACCAATCTTTCTTTTCAGGAATCACAGCAAGGTCAGAAATTTGGGGAGAAGATTTGACCTTAGCAGGGTAAGTTAGGGTGGCTCTAATTGCTTGTAAACCAGGCACAGCTACTGCTTAACCAGGAAAACCAACATATTTTATGAGAAGTATCTTAACAAAATAGATCTTCAACAATAAAATATCGCTATGAGTATTTGTCAGGTTTCTGCCATTTTCTCAGTAAATGTCCTACCAAAATTTACACTTTTTCTGCTCTTCTTTAGAGTGTGAAGGTCCGTCTGTGTTTTCCACTGCAAGTTATGAAACCAGCACTTTCCTTCTCCTGGAGAGGGTGATTTTGTCTAAGATCTCCAACGCGGAGTGAGCCACAAGGCTATCTGTAGGCATGCAGCTCTACCAACTCACGAGGAATTCAGCAGGGGAAGACAAGGCACGTGCTCGATGGTGTGTCAGTCCCGGCGTGATGGAGAGCTTCCCGTGGGATCACACCAGAGCTAATGTTAGTGGTGAGTAAGTGCAACTGGATGAATCACAGCTTGTAAGGAAGACGTAGATCCTCAAAAGTCCCTGACTCCATCGGTCCTAGGTCCTTGAAGCAGTATAGGCACATAATGGCCATCGATTGCAGGGGGTCTGCAATAATTGCAGGGGGGTCACTGTAACACGCCCCCCTGTGGATCTGAGAGCTGAGCAGAGGCCTTGGACTCCAACCTCTACAACAACAACAACAAAAATAATAAAATGGGTGACTTTAGGATAGCCCAGAAGAGAGGAACGAGGGTCAGGATGGGATCACCACGTGCAAATAACCCCACCAAGCACCAGGCTTGCCAAGGTATATGGCTCACTGAAGTCAGTGAAAGGATCCTTCATGATTCCAGTAGATCAGCCCCAGAGCTTTACTTTCCAGCTGAGCAGGCTGGAGCTCTGCCTGCCTCCTGCCTCCTCCCGGGGCGAGCAGCCCAGAGACAGCAAGGCAAGTTCGGCTTTTGATTTAAACAAGGTTTGGCCAGGGCCCAGGCTGGCCTGGTGCGAGCCTCTGATGGGATCAATAGTCATAAGTGACTTAGCCTGTGTCAGAGTGCAAATGACATCTCCGGCTGCCACGTGCAAATCCTGCAACAGTAAAGACGTCATTAGATACTCCACATCTGAGGCAGACCACTCCTGCCAAGCCCCGGCCCCACAGAACTTGGCATGACTTATAAAGATTAATCTATTAGTATATATTATAGTTACCATTTAATATTATTCTCCAAATTGTCAGCAGGGGAGTTGAGACTGTGGGTAACCTGCAGGCCAATGAAATTTCAGGAGGAGCAAACTTCTGAACTTCTGGAGCTGTTTCTCTTCCCTTGCTTTCCACGGAGTATTCCTGGCTGGCTGAGCGATGCGTGGAGCTAGGGTGACAGCCTGTGGCAAAACAGAAGAATTTCAATATCTGAAGCTGTTTGATTTCCACTCTCTTTTGATCTTTTCTCTGTTTCCTGCTTGTCAGGCCAGACAAAGGTGGTGAAGTTTGGGTTGCTACCATCAATTCGGGTTTGGAGGATGGAAAATTGCCATCCTTTATTCCAATTGTTTCTGTCCACTCCTCTTTATCACAGGTCTTTTCAGGTGCTGCAGTAAATAACAGCCCATTTGACAAAAGGGTGCAGTTCCTGGCTGCATAACATGAAGGACATAATCTCGTGCACATCTTTACAAGTGTCTGTCTGGTGGGTTTGCTGCTTGGCTCCAAAGGAGAAGGGCAAGGAAGCAGCCCAAACTTCGGTTCTGCATTTTTCCATATTTCTGTCCTATTCCTCCTTCCGTGACACGGGCACTGTTACAACCACCTCATGCTGGGGTCTCCTTTGACAGAGCAAAAATCCTCTAACTCAGGGGCAAGGCAGCAGCCTCTGCATTCCCAGTAACACATTAAGCATTTTTTCACTCCCAGAAATGTTTACTTTGGGTCAGGGTTTTCTTCTGCTGCTGTTTTTTCCTCTTGAGCAAGAGAGTTTTTTTAAAAAAAATCAATATTCTTTCTATGCTCTGCCTGAATTAATCAAATAAATTTTCTTTAAAGTGACACTAAATGAGTTACAGATGGTTTTGGCCTTTTACAGGTTGCAAAAATCACCCATTACAGTTCTTTTAATTTATCAGTGAGGGAAAATAAAATGGCCTCTTGCTCCCTTTGCAATAATAATCAGAAACAGTCTATTTGGAGTTTAATTTACCCCAAATACGTATTGATAGTTGCAATGAGGAATATGTGACCTCTTTGGGAGTCACCAGCGGATGGAAGGTGGATAGCTTTTATAAAACCACCTTTAATAAAAAAGAGTGTTATATTGAGTATGTTTGGTGGTGTATTTAAGCATATGGTTTCCATATCAGGAGCTAAGATGGCAAACACATGCTTTACCTTCTGACTAACCTTTCTTACGCTCGTCATTCCTTGCAAAAAGAAAGTTGCGAGGGATTTTTATTTTTTTATTTATTATTTATTTTACAATGCTGACAATATGGAAGAGCTGAAGAAACTTCTCAAGGAATGCAAAGCTCGTGACATGTTTGCTTTTTTTTTTTTTTTTTTTTTTTTTTTGTTTGTTTTTGTTTTTTTTTCCCGCTTGCACAGAGAGGAGGAGATGAAATTTGTCTGTGGGCTTTGCCCGACTCCTCCACAGTCCCGGTGAGACCCAAGGGAAGGGGACGAGGCACAGCGGAGATGGGATCCCGGGGGATCCCAGGGCAGATCCCCACAACTGGATCCACTCCTGTGGCTCCCAGCGCTGTGACCCCCGCCCGTGGGGCAGGGGCAGGGGCTGCCTCGCTCCACCAGTGATAAATCTAGCGGTCCCCTCGCTTTTTCGTCACTTGCCTAATCCTGTGCCCTTCTTTTCATGTGCGGTAATTGCTACCAGCTGCTCCCGCAGCCCGAGCCGTGCGGAGTTTGCAAACGCAGAACAATGGCAACAGCTGTTTCATTTCGCCTAGGGCCAGCGCTTCCTGTTCAGTCTACATCTGCCCTGCTGTGTCCAATTTATGTTCCGGGTGTTTTCCCCCTGACCCCGCTCCGGGCCGAGGAGGGGCGTGGGGGGCCCGCTGCCCCCACCCCGGCACAGCCCCGCCGGCTGCCCCGCACGCCCGGCTGGGGAGATGGCCTGCCTCTGCTAACCCAAGTCATAACGAGTGGCACGGGACAGAAAGAGGCATAATAAATAAATAAATAAAGGAAAAAACTCATGGGAAGGCGAGCGAGTGCAGCCCTTGCTGAGGTGAAGGAGAGCTGCTCCGTGGTGGGATCCCACAAGGGCTTAGAGCCAGGAGCCATCCTGGATAGGCCGTGAGCTCATTTCGGGCTCTGAAGTTGACCAGGATGAGAGCCAGAGTATGCAGGATCCTTGTGCTTCACCTTTTGGCACGAATTCCTCCTCTCCCTCCCCAGTTTTATTTATTTATTTATTTTCCCTGAGAAAGCCGCTGCATTCTTTCCCGAGTTAATTGTATCTCGCTGGGTTGGATAAGGCGTATCTCATTAGAGGGGGAGAGATTTACCGTGAACTTTAAGCTGCCTTCTCCATGCTACAGAAAAGAGATCCCTAATCAGCACAGTATATATTTTTCTATAATTGCTCTCTGGCATTCCCCCTCTTTCCTTGCTAATTAAAGTGAAAGAAAACTGTGGTGAAATGTTCCAGTGTGTTTTTATAGGAGAAGAAATGCTAAAACCCCATTTTGTTTATAAATACAGAGTATTTAATGGTGCAGAGAATCAGCTGTTTTCACAGGCACGCTGCTGAAATTTATTACTATTTTTCTTTCTAGAGCACGGCTGCACTCGGGGACCAGCTTCGTGGGGGAGCAGAGGAAAGGTTGCTCCCTCCTGCACTGCACAGCAGCCCCAACCCAAGGTATTTCAGATTGAAATACTCGGCGCCACGTAGTGAAATGTTGCTATTTTTTCTTTCAGGACTTCCCTCTACTGAGAACTAAAGCAATAAAAAGTGAGCAAAGTGCAAACAGTAGTGGGGGTCTGCAGCTACTGTTATTATTCTGTGTTTTCTGGAGCTTGTACAATGATTTTTCCTTGTTGGAAGGGTTCATCTCCCCCTCTCTTCACATTTGAGTCTTGGAGCCTGAATATGTGATGCACACACACGGTGGTGGCCCTGGCCATGCTTCTCCTCATCACCTGCAGCCTGTGTCCCCCACACGAGCTCCTGCATATGGAGGCCAAGGTAGGGGAGAGAAGAAGAAACCTGCAACGTTGCAGGGTCAAGATTTCATCCCACGTCTCCTGGGATGGGTACTGGATTTTTTCATAAACCTGAGAGTTGGGGGGTGTAAAGGAGCAACAGTATTATCCTCTGTTTGGTACTTAGGAAACTCTGAGCTTTTGGAAACTGCACTAATTGTCAGAGGCAAGAAAAATACTGAAAATACTTGCAGATGTGAATGAGTCTAAAAACAGAACAAAAATAAAGTCTTGGATATGCGATTTATTTTTAAATCTTAAGATTATTTAAGGTAGACTCTGGCTTTTAAGTAGCCAGTTCATGGTTTCTAGAGCTAACACCACGGCAGCTGTTACAGCAGTGGGATTTACCATTCTCCCCTACACTCAGTCTGTAGCAACATTTTACCCAGGTATAAAGGCATCTGAAGGACTTTAAGAGCAATCACTCCATTGGAAGGAGCTGAATGTATTCACAGAGTGCCACACACCTCCAGAAAGGCAGCGTGTGCTTGTTCCTAGCAGTTGAGGATAGCTTGCTGAAAGGCTGCCAGCATTTTCTTCTTATGGGAGCTGGCATTACATACCCCTAGTGAGTGCCTGTGTTGATCCATATATATTGTGAATGTGTATGTAATGCTGTTTCTTTTTATTTATCTGAGGAAGGCTAGGTGGCACTAAACAGTTTGTGCTGCATCAGATCTCTTTTTCCATCTTCTCTTTATGTGAATTTATTTGGGACAAGGGTATTCCCTCTGCTACTGGGGACAAGACACCTCCCAAGTCCTAACAGAGCCACATGGAGAGGGAACAGGACAAGGAAGGAAGGCACAGATCTGTCTCACTGCTGCTGGGCCTCTGGCTTTGGTATTTTGGGCATCAAAAGGGTGACACTGGGTGATATTGGCTACCATTCACCCATTTCCCAACCCCACCAGTAATTCCCAGCTCCAGGTGGTGATGATGCTGGTCTCGTGCTCCCTGTAACCCCCAGCCATTGCAGTAGAAGACTGGGCAGATGTGTTAATTAAAGAACATCGTGATGAACAAAGGTGTCCCACGCAATGATACGCAGTCACAGACACTCTGCAGGTCCTCTGAGACCGGGAATTATTCCTTCAGTTTTGGGAACTCTGCCCATACAATGTGCATGTCCCTCTCACTGGGGAAACACGCCCTGTTCTTGCAATGTGAGCATCTTGTGTTTTTTACTTAATAATACCTCTCTGCAAGCTTTCATGATTTGTTCTCAGGGTGGTGCTAAAAAGTTCCAGGTCCTGTCCTTTGCCACAAGGCTGCCACCCTTCTTTCCCCTCCAAGACGGCTGGTGAATCTGAAATAGCAGCTGCTGTATTTATTTTCCCATGAGCAGGTTGTTTTTAGGGGAGACGTGGCCATAGCATCGGTACCTGTTCGCTGGATGGAATCTCCTGAACCACGATGCTAATACTTGAAATTTTTCAAGTCAAGTGGGATTTACTTTAAAACACTGGCAACACACACACACACACACACAAAAAAAAAAAAAAAAAAAAAAAAAAAAAAAAAAAAAGATGAAAAAAAAAAAAGATGAAAACGTGCTGGTTTTGCTAAGCAAAATGCATTTTAATGCACATTTCATGAGGCGCTGATCTGAGAGGTACCTGCAGGGTGTAACCCACCATTTCATGGCACTGTACTCACAGGACACACAGAGCTGGCTGCCTGCAGCATGAGCAGCTCCCTCCCACCCCGAGGGTGATGGCACCCAGCCGGGGAGCACCCCTGTCCCACACCACGCCACCCGGGCCCATCACACCGTGCCTCTGCTGACTCCAGATCCCAGCACCGTGCACGGTGCAAGGCGCAGGAGGGGATTCAAAGGCGCTGGTCACACAATGGAGGCAGAGTAACTAGCTGCTGACAGATTTATGGGTTTTAGCCCAATTAAAGTGCTGTTTATTGCTTTTAGAAGAGGCCTGTTTGTTTCTAATTTTAGAAGTAGGTTTGGGAAGCGAGTAGCTCGGCTGTGAGTTGCAAGTGTGGGACCTGAGATTTTCCACTTGAGCTGATGTTGTTATCGATTAGTAAACATCACTAATAAGTATTTAGCCCGGGACCTCATTCCACCACGGCAGGGCAGAAATTCAGAGCACCACCCGAGCAGCAGCAACACTTTTGCTGTGAATGGGCTGGGCTCTGCTCCTCTCACCCTGAATGGCATCCTGCCAGCGCTCCCCTCGCTGCCGCGGCTCCGCAGCAGCATCCCCCTGTGCCGGGACATGAATGCCTCAGGGAAGCCTCAGAGATGTTTGCAGAGGGGTACACCAGGCCAGGAGCAGCATCTGTGGATTTACTGCTCACAACGGGTGTAGCACCTGCATCTGCTGATTTCGGTGTGTTCTTGAACCTGTCGCTCCTTAAAGAGCTCTCCTCGTTCCCCCTGCACAGCATCTCTTCTGATCTCTCAAGTTTGGGGATTTCATGCATTCATTTTAAAGAGAATAATAAGTGGTGTGAATGATCATTCATATCTCTGGCCAGATGTGATGGGAACCTTGGGCTAATTGCCAGAAAGAAGTGGAGAAATACCAAATTTAGAAAATAGAGCTGGAATTCAGAGCCCCTATGGCCTGTCCCTAAATTTGTGCACTTTTGCTGTGCAGCAATGGGGATGTCAGCTCCCAACCATCCAGAAAAGCTGGAGTATAAAGCTGTTGTAAAACTCGGGTACTTGTTTGTGCAGTGCTCTGGGAGCCTGCAGTGAAAGGCAGCGGAGAGCTGCGCGGCTCCCTGTGGTTTGTAAAACATGCACCGAGCACCATTTACCAAAAGCAATGACAGTGGATTTTAAACAGGGCTCGACCCAGACACAGGATCCTCATGTTTCCAGGTCCCGGAGAGATTTAAGTTCTGAACTTGCATCCAAGCCCAGCGTCTCTGCAGAAGGCAGAAGGAAAACCACACACCAGCACGCCAGCCTTGGGAGCAGGAGGACTCGGGGGCTCGGCGCCATCCCCTGCCTGCTCGGGTTTGATCTCCTGCTGCAACTGGGGCATCCCATAAAAGCTCTTCTTGAATGGAGGCAACTGCCAGAGCCCAGTAAGCCTTACCTTTCCTTCCTCCGCCCTGAGTCATCTGCAATAATCCTCCAGCTTCTGGCTGAAGGCACAAAAAATAAAATACAATAAAAAAGATAAAAGGGAGCATGAATCAACTTCTGTGGTAGCTGAGGCTTCAAATATGCCCGAAGATCACTTAGATTGCATACTGCTTGGGCCATGTGCCATCCTTTTATTGCTTATCCATGTACAGGAGAGTTTGCTGACATTCTGTTAAAGTATATATATTTCTTTTGGCCAAATTCAGAAATATTTTAGAAGAAAGCAAAAAGATTTGAGCTAAAACTGATTTTCCCCCCAAACTGCTTTTTTTTTTTTTTTTTTTTTCCAAAAAGACATGGAAGAAAGCAGATATTTTTTGAGTTCAATAAAAATAATATACTTCTGCTGAAAAACACTTTCAAGGCAGTTTTGTTTTGTTTTGTTTTGTTTTCCTGTAGCTAATTTTTTGGCTATGTCTAACATACGGAAGCTCCTTAGTAATGTATCTGCTGTAAATGGGATTATTTCTGAAAAAAAAAAGAGTGTTAGGATGCCAAGAGGGGAAAACATAATCTCACCTTTTTCTTTTATCCTAGCAAATAGCTTCAGCGAGCTAACAGTCAAAGAGGTTAAAATATTAATGGATCCTGCACAGACCACACCAGATGGAAAAGATCTGAGCTGGGCAAAAAGTTCCTTGTTGAAAGTCTTTGTGCTGTTAAGCAAAACCTTTTCGGAAGGGTAGAGCACTAGGCGAAGGAGCATCTTGCCATTTGGACACATTTTTGCCATACTTCAAAGGGAAAGTTGTGAATTATTACTTGCGGTGTCAGTGATGCCTGTTCCTTCTAGCGCTCTGAAAACCTTCCTTCTCTGATGAGGTTTGGTCCCGCGGGCCACTCTTAGGAAAAAGTCTCAAATCGTGCTGTTCTGCTGAGCCTGGAGGGGGGCAGTGCTGCAGCAGGGGGAGGACTGGGAACGTGTGGGAAGGGAAACGCCCCAGTGGTTTTGGTTTGGCAGCTGTATCCCACTGCTGCCCCACGCTTCCCAAGGAACTTGGAAAGGCCTAACAATGTGGAGCTGCAGAGCATCAGCTGGGCTTTTGGTAGAGACAAAGGCAGCAGGGGCCTTGCCCTGGATGCCACAATGGGCAGGAGGCAGGAGAGGCGCCTACAGGGGCTTCACAGGTTTGTAGGTGCTGACTGTCAGACTTAGGAATCCTTCAGCATCATCAAGCCAACTGCATTTCTTGAGGGAATGATTGTTCTCATATAACTGGATGCATATTAACACTCAAATTTCTTTCTAAGTGACCATCTATACTATATGATGGAAATAAATATGTTGAAGGAGCTTTCAAGCCAGCATGTGGGCTTTCTACTGACCTACTCTGCAGCCCCGGGTGGATTTCTGACTTCCAAGTACCTCTTGCTCCCTCTCTGAGGAGTTGCTGCTTGTATGGCCCTGCAAAAAGACTGGGGAGAAAGACACGGGGAGACAGCAGTGACATTTGGTAGGTAAAGGAAGAATATTTTCAGATCACTGGATGCCAACAGCCCACTGGCAATAGGGCATTTGGGAGAATCCATTCTTCTGGGCATGTCACAAATATGTTAAAAAAGTAAAAAAAAAAAAAAAATTAAAAAAAAAAAAAAAAGTGTGATGCTCACAACCTAGTAACAGGGTGTGTTGTGTTTCCCAGACACATCCCTGACATGGGCTAAGATTTCAAAACTGATTCCCTCTGTAATGCCCAGGGGGCAGAAGTGAACCCAGAGGATGCTAACACACCAAGCTGTTGGGGTAATGGCATTTTAAGTAAAACCTGGGCTCCTTTGGGTGCTTATAAATGGTGAGACTGGCAACATGAGTTCCAGCCCACAGAAGTCATCTGGATTCATGGCTGATAGACTGAGCTTTGCTGGACCTACTCTCAGTATGGCACAAGTCTTACTAATAGGTATTTGTGGGTATGACTGTGGGTACAGAGCTGTCCCTGTAAAAAGAAAAATCTGGATTAAAATTTAGTTCTCTTTCCTCAAACACTTGGGAATGTTGCTGGTAAGTGGTGCAGGGCTCCGAGGGCTCACAGCAGCGCCACGCCGAGCTGGAGCCGCGGTCAGCCTTCCGAGCGGCGTGGAAACCGAAGCCTTTTGTGCATGTGGAAAAAGCTTGTCGTTTGTGGGCAAGGCCAAGGCCTGGCAAAACGGGAGGTATGCTGTCTGTAGCCAGGCTCGGCGGAGATTAATGAAATCTGATTAAAAAGGCTCACAAAAACAAAGTGATTCCATCCCTTTCCTTTGTGCCCAGCTGCTCTCCACCTTCCCCAGCACGTTTAATTGCCCCTTTCCTAGGCAGGAAAGAAACACGGCTCTGTGCATCACGGCCTGGTGGATGTTCCCGGCACTGCCACATGAAATGAAAGCTCTATTTTTTGGGGCTTTTTTCTTTCTTTCTTCCTTTTTTTTTTTTTTTTCCTTTTTCTATCTGTTTGAATATTAAATGCCAGGAAGATTGGTAAAGATTTCAGAAAAACAAATCGACATTTGGCCTAGTAAAATATTGCACACAGTTTTTCCTTTCTGCTTTGACTTGGCAGAAGGTTGTGTGAAAGCTCAGAGGAGAAATATTCAATTTTTTCCTTGAGGGAGACAGGAAACTATTAACAAACAGTGCCGGAGCACAATATCCTGATATGCCCTTTAAAATTAGCTCATAAAAGCACAAAAATGCGAGATGTGTACATTAAGATTAAATTCAGAAATCACGAATGTTCTGGTAGGAACTGCTCTCTTTTAAATGAGATGTCTTGTCAGCTCTCACAATTTCTTCATGATGCACACAATGTTTTTCTTAACACTCCAGCTGCTGAAAGCATGCGTAACAACGTCTCAGATTTTAGTAATTAAAGCAAAATCTATTTTTGAGGAAAATATCCTTAAAATATGACAGAAATGGTCATAGCTCCCCAGCAAGTTCCCAGATTCCAGAAAAGTGAGAAGAGCAGCTCCTGACGCCTTATGGGGCCACCAGATTGACCTGCCCAAGCTCCCAGTGCCCCCTGCTCAATTTTGGGACCCACTGCAGCTCCCCACCCGGTGTGTGATGGCTGCTGTGCGTGTCAGGGTGCTGTGGGCAGCTCCCAAAAGAGGAGGGCTGGGTCTCGCTGCGAGCAGTCCCTGCCTGTTTTAAAGCCAGGCTCGTGCAGGAGCTGCAAGCTGCATTTTATCAGTCCAGTAGCGGGGAGGGTCAAAACCTCCCATGCTGCAACTCCGTCACGACGGCTCTCGGCACAATCCTGCGGCAAAGTGGGGGAAAGATAATAAAATTCAATTTACTATCGAAATAAAAGACAGAAGGCACAGCGGTTTCGTTCGCTGAAACCAGCCGCTTCTCAGCTTACTGGAAGTCATTGTTGTGCTGCCAGTTTGCCATGGAGCAGATGGACCAGATGCCATTTGGGGGCTTTGGCTGGGGGAGCTGGCAGCTCCTTCCCTACAGGCTCCGGAGACGACATTAACTGGTGCAGCAGCCTAGGAGATGGTGGAGTGCTTGAATACAAAAATGTCGATAATTTTAATCTGTAGGACTGGAAAGGGTGGACAGATTTGGGGAGGTTCAGGGCTCTTTGACTTGGGTCTGTGGGAGGTGGGTTTAGAGGAGTCAGAAAGGAGCAGGGGTAAAAATGAAGGAAACAATGAGCTAAAAGCCCCTGTGGCTGTAGAGGAACTGAGCTTCTCTGCCCAGAAAAAGCACAGGGAATTACTGTGTGATGGGTAGGATGAGGAAGGTCCCTCTCCTCTGCCCCGTTAGGAACAAGCAAGGAGAAGGAACCTGCCATGAGGTGAGATCTGACTCAATCAGAGCCCAAGAAGAAGCCAGGACTGAGGAGGAAACATCCTGAATGGGGTCCTAAGACAACCTCCGGGGTCCACTCCAGGGCCAGGGCTGTCAGAGCGAGTCCTGGCGCCCACCAGGCTCCGTGCGCGATCATCCGCTGCACCATGCTGCTCCGACATTAAAAATAGGGCAGAGGCAGGGGTGTCGGAAGAAAAACGTCTCTAAGTGCTGTCTGCAGCGAGTGCGTGCACAAACCGCTACTGGGAGGCAGCGGCTGTCGGCCTGGCAGAGGCTGGGCCGGATTTTCAGCTGGTGTAAATCAGGAGGGCTCCGTTATTAGCGCTGCACTGGCTCACAGCAGCTGAGGCTCTAGCCGAGTCACTGAAGTGGTAAATAGTGCTGACAGCAAGTTGTGGCTTCGACAACCTTAAATGAACTCCATTAAGTGCTCGCTTCTGAAGAGAATGTTGTTGAAACCTGGAAATGAGGCTTTCAAAGGTTTAACATATTTGTCTGTTGTAGAGGGTTTGTTTTGAAACCAGATGCAGCGAGAGAGGCAGCGCTGCTGCACATGGCAGGAGGGGCGGCGTGCGAAGGACAGATCCTGCTCCCCGTCCTGCTGGAAAGGGAAGGAAGCGACCTCTGCGGAGCCAATGTCATCACATCAGCGCCGGCGAGAGCTGAGGTAGGGCAGGCGGGCGCAGTTCCTCCCAGCGAATTGGAGATGATGACAAGCTAAAAACCTATCTGAATAATTGAAAAATGTTGGTGCGGCTGCATTCTTGGAAATAAAACTGGCACACGGTCTGCAGAAATCGCAAAGTGGTGGGAACAATTGATCATGACAGGGTTGGGTGAAGAAACAAAACCGTTCCCTTGAGGGTTTGAGCAACTCGCAGGCAGTTTTAGGAAGCGAGTGGGCAGGGGCAGAAGCAGGCAGCACAAATTGGAGCAGCACCACTGCGACTGTGTTGGCCCCCCGGGCCAGCCTGGAGACGTGGGGCTGGCCACTCTGACGGGCTCCAGGACATGATGCAGGACAGCGAGAGCTTATCCAGGGGGACAAACATACTACCAGATCACAGCTGGTAATGAATGCAAGCCTCAGGTTAGATTTGGCAAGAGGGCTCTCTCGTGAATTGATTTTTCAGGTTCTTGTCAGACACTCTGTTGGCTGTGGCTGTGGACACCTGTGGCTGTGACAAAGCAGACTCAGGTTGAATGCAGTGACTGGATCCTTAACCTTGACCACCACACTCAAACCACCTGCACTGTGAAGGCACTGGCAATTTTTTTGTGTTAACATCCCTCAGGATGAGAGATTATGGCATTGAGTTGGCCCAGGAGGGCTCAGAGGCCCCAACAGTTCCCTCCTGCATGTACCCAGGGCTGATGGAGAACAAGAAGCCGTGCATCACCGGGGCTCCTGCCCCCTTGTCAGGTCGGGGCTCTCCTGTCTATAAGACCAGGCTCCTCCTGGCACACGTCTGGGATGATCGCTTCCTCACAGAGAGCATGGGACCAGAACTCAGCCATGATGTCCTCCCTCCTTCAATGGCAGCATCCTTGGCACCATGCTGAAAGGTTTCTGGCAGAGCAGCAGGAGCCCTTCCTGAGTGCAGAAGATAATTCGGTGCTCTTTGTGAGCTGGGGGTCTGGAGGGACAGCGGGGACATAAGGACACAGCTTTCCTGCCCCCAATTAGGATGCTCACATGCATCCTAACGTGGAGCTGGGGTTTCCAGCCCTGCTTCCAGCCCAGGAAGCAGTCTGGACATCCACCCCTGGGGAGGCAGATGGAGCTGCAGAGGTGCTGGCCAGAGAGGAACAGCCCAGCAATGCCATTCTGCCTGGTGCAGGGAAGGAAACACATCTTTATTGTGGGCCAACTGCAGCCTCAGGATTTCCACTGGAGGAAACCTCCTTGTAGGTGAGCCTAGCAAGAGGCTGCAGGTGCCCACACGGGCTGGAAGGAGACAAAGAGCAAAGGCAAAAGTGGACGGGCTCTTGGAAGGCTACGAGAGGAGGATGTTTCAAACCACCTGCTGGCCTCAGAGTGCTCTGGGAGGTGCAAAGCAAGGAGGAAATGATTTTAATTCAAAGCATGTGCTAAAACACAGCTGAGATCAACTAGTTTTCAGGTGGATCTGCCTGGGAAAAGAAAAGAAGCTGGGAAGCCTAACTGATCCACGGTACTAGGATTGTTCCTTGCATAGACCTTCATCTTCTTAAAAATAAACAATGGCAGAAAGAATCGTATGAGAAAACATTTTTTGCAAGTCAGATAACAGAAAATTTATTGGCTTCTGATGCTCTGCTTGAGTCTAATGCCGGTTCATTCAGTGCCACAGACTTTGAGAAAGGAACTGACAAAGAAGCTGGCTGCCTAGAATCGCAATAGCGTAGATGGACATGTTCCACCATCACATTAAGGCTCCACATTAGCCCACATTCAATTCCTTGGCCAGATCCAGCAGAGGACAGAGGCATCTGCGAGAAGAATTTCAATAGAATTCCAGAGAATTACAATGGAATTACACAACAGCTCAGAAAATAAAATTTGTTAGTTATTATGGTTTGTATTTCTGTGGGTTCCAAATAAACAGTCTCAGTGGAAATATTCCAAAAGCCATTGGAGTCTGTTCTCAAAAATAAATAAATAAATAAATAAATAATTAAATAAAGGAGGCAGATATAAAGCTCTACTCAGTGCAATGTTTATGCAACAAGCATTCAAAAACGGGTGCCATCCAGACACGCCTGTACCACGTTGTTCCTACCTTAGAGAGGTTAGGCACTGAAGACCTAAGCTAGAGAAAACTCAAGCTATAGGTGAGAGGGAAGAGCAGGTGACAGACAAGGTTTTGTTTAGCCTGCAGTATCTGAGGGACAGGGACAGTCTTTTTGCTCTGTTTATGCCATCCACAGCACAATTGATGCCCTAGGGCTTTTAGGCTTGACTGCAGTACAAATTATAAACACCAATAACACAATAAGGTCTCAGATATTTTAAGGTTGGTTGTCTGCAGCAAACTATCATGCATTCATCATGTGGCAATGTTAACACATGCTCTCTATGCCTAAAATTAGGAGTGTTTTTTTCTTTTTTTTTTTTTTTTTTTTTCAGTGAGTTCTGAAAGCTATTCCGAAAAAGCTATTTGTTTTTCAACTGAAGTGTGCAATCTGCTCATCCACAATGGCATGTTGATGATCCCTGTGTTATATTGATATTGTTTTGTAGGCTGCAGGCATGTTTATTGCTGGGGCATCATAAATGCGTTTCTTTTTTTATTTTTTCTCTTTTTTATTTTTCTTCTGCTGCTTTATGCTGTATAAGGACAGAAACATTTCTTTGATTATGAAAGCCTGTTTTTGTTTTTTTTTCCAGATTTCTTGTTGACATGAATAGCCTTTGTCTTTTGTTTTCCCACATTGCTGGAGGATGGTAGCAAAAACATTAATGGATTTGGACCAGCAACATCACTCAGAGTCTGGGAAAGGAGGAAGAATGTCTCATCCTTCACTGATGAAGCCTAATACTAACTCACTAGCCCATCCATGGCACCAATATTACTGCCAGCAGATGCAGAGTTTCCAGAGGCAAATGAGCCACTAAAGGGTACAAAGTCTTTCCCAATATGGTTTAACACTTGAGCAACACAGACCAAAAAGAAATCAACTCATGCATATTGCCATATCAGATTAGAACAAAGGACATGAATTCTTCAGTGAATAAGAAACCAGAAGGAAGATCATGGCGGTCAGATAAGAAGTTGGAAATGTTGTGAGCCTTCAAATAAAGAGGTTAAGCACACAATTAAAACCACAAAGCACAATATCTGTTGTAAGCTGCATGGATAATCAATATTGGAATGTGATGCCTTTTAATGAGGGGGTCTTTTAAACAGCTTGAGGGGAGGCAAGGTTGGAGGGGATAAATATTTAATTGCAAGAGCAAATTTGCTACTGGGGAAGTTGAAATCCATGTCTGGTAGCAAGCTCCCCCAAAAAATGTAGGTTGCAGTGAGGATGGTGTTAAGCAACAATGTTCACAGCGCTTAGGTTGCCAGCGAGATAAAAGGCACTATTTATTAAAGATAATTCTTCTGGATTAATCTCCTTTCTGTTCTCAAAGCACAATGAGGACGTTGAAGTTCCCTATCCAGATGATTCTCTCCAGACCTATGATACAGCAATTGTGAATGAAAGCTCCCTGACCACAACCTCTGGACAAAACCAACACTACCCTAGAGCTAGCAAGCTGGAAAGGCAGCTATTTCCCAGAACCTCAATAGTTCCCCCCAAAAAAGCATCTGAGCAAACTGTTCTTTTACATTAAATTGTCCTCAGCCAAAGTGAAGCGGGTTATTGTCTTACTAGAATACGTGTTGTTTGTTGTTTTTTTTTAAACTTAAGAGCTTTTGACAACTCTGAATTGCCTCCTGCAGCCCCAGCGCATGCTCTGCAGCCCGTGGGATGCTGGGTGACCCATTAGGCTGCAGCTTTCTTTCACTCTCCGACTTCTCCTGCATGCTGCTGGATCCCAGTTCCAGTTGGCATGTGGTGGTTCTCTGTTGATGAATGAGTGCCATGGAGCAGATGGGATGGAAACAGAGCTGTTCTTGCCATTCAGTCAGCTCCTAATGAGGAGTGCTTTGGCACCAATGTGCTGAGACGTGCCCACTTCTTAAGAGCTGGTTTTTCATTTACGTGACCCCATGTGACAGCTCCCTCTCATGAGATTTCCTCGGACTTGATTTATGAAATCTGACTTCCAGCTGTACGCTACTTGGGGCACAGACCAGTGTGATGCTCCTTGTGAGGTTCGCAGCTTGCAGTACACAGCAGACACAACAACGGTTTTAAAAAGTCAGCCAGCGGCCCCAAAAAGATTCGTCAAAGCTAGGAGAGGGAGGGCCATCTTTTGCCGGAGAGGGAAAGCGAAGCAATGCAGGAGCTGTGCTGTAGGAAAATCTTCAGCTAAACTGTTTTCTTCCTTATACGATTGCTTATGCTGAGCCTATTGAAGGAAATCTTTGGGAAAATACCTAAGAGGATTTTTCCTTTCAGATTAAGTGATTTCTAGATGATTTTACCCATAGCACATCAGCAGGGGGGTGAGTTCAGCTGCACTTTGCCTACACCAGAGAAAGAGAGGCTCACTCTTCTGAAAGTCATCCGCTAAATTAATGAAGACAAGAATGTACATTAAGCTGAACCTATTTAGCTTATTAAAGGCTCCTCTCTCAGATCATTTCCTTCTGTGTGTGTCTCTACATCGCGGGCTCTTCTGTTTGTAATTTCCAAAGTTAAAAAAAAAAAAAGAAAAAAGAGAGAGATTGTATCTTTTTAAGGGGTTACCCTCAGCTTTCAGCAGTCAGAAACTGTACTTACAGTAGTCAGCCTAAAATCCCATAGGAAGATAAAAGACCTTGCCGTGTGCAGTTAATGCAATAATAACGACTGTCACTCTGCTCCTCAAACGTAATATGAGGTGAGTGCCATGATTAACAAGGTGGTAAGAACCTAAATAGGACATCAATTTACATTTTGTTGTGCTGGATGTATTACTGGGATCTTTGTGCTCCAAAGCTTTGGCTAGGATCATTCTTACTCTCCCGAGGAAAATAAAATGTTTTGTCAATGCCAGTTCCTTTGACTCCCATTGTTTTCACTGGCTTTGGAAACAGATCCTTATTTTTGCTTTATTTTTCATTCTTTTTTTCATTCTTATATCTAATAAATAGGCTGATGCATGAACTCAGCAAAGAAATACTGAAAGGAAACTGCAATGAAGGAAAACAAGGAAGCTACAAAAAAATGCAGGGAAGCTATTTTTTCAGGGCAAAGTGGAAAAAAATCCTAAAAGACTATGAATTTTGTCCTCACGGCTTGAACACTCCTTCACTATTTTAATTGTGAAATAGGTTTCATGAATCTGAAGATAGCCCAGAAATTTAACCCCTTCCAAAATTTCTAATGACTTGATGAAGAAGTACAACAGTCTTTTGCATTCCTCCAGCACCTGCTGTACATTTGTTGAGCAGCTTTACAAATGAGCTACACTAAACTCTCCAGCCCTATAAGTTATAATTTGTGGAGAACAGCCTTCTTCGGCAGGAGTTGAACCATGTGTAGCATGGAGAGGGAGATGGAGTCATCCTGAGCAGTTGCACATTTTACCCAGGAAGCAAGGGACCGATCCTTACCCTTCTCCTAGCTCCATGCCTACAGCAGTCCACAGGAGGAGTGGGGAACCAGGATTTGGGGTCTCGTTGCAGAGCTCAGACCCGCAGCTGCGGAGGAAGGACCCTGCCTGCTCTGGGTGTCTTCCGGAGCACTTTGTGTTTAGGGACCTTGCTTTGATAACTTTTTACTTATTTTTCCTTTCTTTTATTTTTTTTTTCCCTAGCTATGCTTCTGTCAAATACCAGTTTCCACATGAAGTTTTGCCCCAAACTGAGTGAAAGCGCTAAGATAACCTATTTGTAATAAAATACTTTCCCTTCGCTTTAGCAAACTTAGCGCTTCCCTGTGAAAACAAACTCTTTAGTTATTCAGGTGTGACTAGTCACCGTATTAAATCACTATACTACCTCCTCAGCGTAATAATGCATTTATTTAAAATTTCATTTCAGAATCACTCTTCTTTTGCTGACATTTAATTTTGCACAGGAGTAACACTATCATAAAAGAGCCCAGGTGCAAAAATATTACGATTTTAGTAATGATGTACTGTCCATTACTACTAAAAACTAGAAAAACTATCAATGTTGCACAAAATTGACTGGAATTACTAATCTTAAACATTTAAGAGGACTCATTTAAGAGTCATGTTGCAGTATAAATGCCTGTGCACCTCTCCTACACTTGGCCATTTGGTGATATACTTTTATAAGTAAGACTGTAAGCTTTGGCACAGGTAAATATTTCTTAACATTTCTGCCCCCAAAATTGCAAACAGAGAGTTTTTTCAGTAGAGGAGAGTTTGAGGAAGAGAAGGGGCAGGTATAAGTTGCATGTTTAGTGAATGCCATTTTGACAGCTTTGTATCTATGGTTTTCAGATGATGTTTAGGCCTCCCAAATGAAGCTCAGGCTCCGCTAATGGGAGCAATTATAACTGCAGTAGCTTTCACTTCTGTCTTAATTTAGTATAGTAGTGGCTCTTTATAATGGAAATTGAAGGATCTTGCCTGTAACCCAAACCTACATCGAGACATACTGGAACTAATCTCTCCAACCTTTGTTGGTGTAGTTTACCAACTAGGTAACTTGTATTGTAGCTAACCAGCTAGGTACCTTCTTTCCTCATGGAGAAACACAATCTCCTGGGAATAGGACTATGAGAAATCCCAATGAATATCCATGTACTTCTGACACTGGCACCTAAACCACACATACCAGTATGCATGGCTGCTTCTCTCTTCATAGGCCAGAACAGCAACCTAAAGGTTTTACTTAGATAAAACATCCAGCTTGCACATGGGTAGTGTTTGCTTAGAAGGATCCACCAGATGACTTTGACATGTTTGGATCAGACCTTACAAGGGCATATGCAAGTGGAAATAGAGTTTGATGAGAAATTTTTAATTAAGCCCTTTGATTTGGAGAAATGTCTCTATATTGGTTTGCCAAAACTCAAACTTTTTTTGCTAGCATAAGGGGACAATGCATTCTAACAGTGACTGGGAGAGATTTTTCAGTCCAGGATGAGATTTTTTATCAAAATGAAGAAAAGATCCCAACCCCAAAATAACCTTGTGATGACACCCTTGAGATAGGCGAGAGCTGGTCATAACAGGCAGACATTGAGCTCATGAGGTGATGGTCCTGCTCTTAATCGGGTTGTTTATGTAAAACTTCAGGGAGCCATGGCTTCATTCTAGCACAAACCAGATTGTTTTTACAATAGAAGTTTTTATAGAGTAGAAAATATTAATTCCCCTTTTGTCACTCTTAAAAAGTATTAAAGACAGCAGACAAAAGTCTTCACTAAATATCAGTTGACTTGGCTTTTTGGCAGTCTTGCAATGGCCAATATTGTCTTTGCTATGCTAACAAGAGTCAGTTCACCCAGTTTTGATGCCGTGAGATTTAGCTTAACTCTCCTATTTATTGTTTGGGCCACTATAGTTGTCTCAGAGCCCTAGCAGGAGTGCTACAGCATGCAAAAACAAATGGAAGGACAGCCTCTCTTCTGAAGAGCTTGTGAAGGCTGACGTTTGCTCTTGGAGCTGACCTGCAGTAAGGCTGCAATGGCAGCACTGTGCTATGCAGTGCAACTGGAGCTCCATTCTTCAGGCAGAGATGCTTGAGGTGAGGAGGATCTGCTCTGTTTTTTCCTTCTTTCATAATTTGTCCAGTAATTTGTGAAATTCTCCAGAGCTATTGCAACTTTTCAACTCCATAGTCCTTGAGTTTCTTTTACTTGTTTCTTTTCTGCTGGCCTTTTGGCACATCTGGATCTTTGAGCTTTCTTTTTATGTGATTATTGCCCTTATTTTTATTCCCTGCTTTCTCTCAGAAAGTTTCTGCACATTGTTATCTGCAACTCCAATCTCTGCTTGTTTGCTGTTCTTTTTCCTGAGCTGCAAGTGGTTTGCATGGTGGTTTCTCCCGTCATGTTTTTATCAGGCATCCTCCAGTAACAATCCTGCATTCATCCTTTTTTGCCCAAGGTTCTGTTTACCTTCTCTATCTGCTCTGGTTCTCATGTATTGGGGCTGTTAGATTTCTCATAATTGCAAGGTTTGGGTATTTTTTAAGGGTTGGGTTTTTATCTAACTAAGATGTAGGTTTCTCTTTTCTTCATGCATTGGACTGTTCATTTTTAAAACTTTCTTTTAATCAAACGAAAGGAATTAAAAATGAGGAGGGAAAGCCCAAGAATTTAAATTCCAGTCTTTTTTCTACCACAAGGAACCAAGAATTCTTTCTATTTAAGACAGTCACAGATTTTATCATTGTGACTGGTTTCCATTAACTTTGTAAGTAGAAAGACATTTAGTAAAGTTGAAAGCTGTCTCTTATGTGATGACAGACTTTGCCTGTTTTAATATTTTTACTGGTTAACTACCAAATCCCGAGTCTACCACTGTCTACAGCCAACATTTAGTGCTCACTACTCCTCTGGCAAGAAACGTGACTTAGAAATATATCTTCCATACTAAGCTTTTGAAAACTTCTAGTATTTTGTGTTATAAAAACAACAGTTTCAACATGTGAGAGGAGTCACTACAGCAAGGCCTCCTCAAGAGAAAGAAACAGCAGAAAAAAAGGGTGCAAAGGGTCAGGCAGGGAGTGTGCTCTGTAGTCAGCTGCCTTGTCTACACACAAGAGAGTCTCATAAGTACTCATGCATATAATTAAAGAAGAATGAACTGGTTATATAGATTTAGAAACTGAGAGTTTTCTGTTACAAAAGTTCTTCTCTCATGTCCTCCTACACCACTTCTCCTCTCCATATCTGAGCTTCTGAAAGGCTCCAACATTACAGGCTGCAAAAAGTCACAGTGGGGCCCATAAATCAAGCTCTACAAGATTCCCATCAAAAAAAAAAAAGTGTCTTGGGAGGGGAACCTCATTCTATTCTTCCAAAGAAACAGATGCAGTGTCCTGTGGGACAGGGAGGACCACATCCAGCCTCAGCGCTATCCAGAGACACATAGCCTTGAGTCACCGATGGCAGGCTCCCGGCCTCCTTCTTTCCTGGCCTCACAACCGCAGGGCAGATGATGTCCTCCCACATCCTTCCCTTGCCTTGCACCTCAAACTCCCTCTCAAGACATGCTGAAGGCAGCCCGAAGGCCAACAATTTGCAGGTAGGAGCTAAATTCATCCTCAGGCTACTGTCTACCATCTCGAGTGACCTTGACCCTCCGGGCTGAGGCTGCCCGTGGCTGTCTGGTAGGGATGGTGTTAGGGGCAGAGTGGAGCAGGACCTCTACATGTGGCATCTCCTCCAAGCCAGGACTGAGGGGACTTGGTCACACCAAACGTTATCTAACCCCTCCTGCTCTGCGGAACTGCACTTTTGGCTTTTAATCATTGGTGTTTGGTTTTATTCTATACAACTGTTGCTAATTTCATTCTTAGTTTATTATTGGAGAAAGTCTTCCCTATTTAATTATTAGAAACAGAGAATCCATAATATATTCAAAGCTGTGAAAACTTAATCCTGGTTAATTTTTTACTCTCTGAGAAAAGTCGTTATGACTGATCTATTCTTTCAATCAAGTACACCCATTTAGTTTATTTTTAACATTCCTTTCATTATGTTATGAGCTTCTTAAGGATAATGAAATAATTGCTTGTCTCTTTGATTGATCTTTGTTTTGAAAGGAAACTTTAATAGTGTTATTTCTACAGCAGGCTTACGGTATAATACAATTAAAGGAAAACATGACATTAAAACACATTAAAGCACATGTTCCAATAATTAGACCTACAATTCTAGTCATCTAGAGGACTGTGCAGGGAGGAGTTACTGTTAAAATTTATGAGGGAAGAATTCATATTATTTTGCTTAATAAAGGAAATAAAAATATATTACTAATGACATTTATTAATAGCTGTAGCAATATGTGAACAAGCTCCTTACCCAGACTGCTCTGGAAAGCCATCCACGTGCTACGGAGAATCCTAAATTCTAACATTTTATTTTATTAACACTAAAGCGTGCCAATAATATGGTAACTTGGGACCTAACTTTACCCTGTGTGAAAGATTTTGAGGTTCTTCATTTGGGAAACGTACGTTCATCCTGGATCTTCCTTTGCTGAAGACCCCCCACCACCTATTCTGGTGCTGGGGTTGCCCCCTAGCAAGCAGCACTTGATTCCCTGGTTTCCTGGCAGCAGGACCAGAGCCTGCTCACACAGCAGGGCATTTTCAGCACTACCTGAGCATACGTGGAAATTGAAAGCAGGCAGATTTTGCAGACTCCCAGGAAAATTTGGAATGGGTTCCTGCCCTTCCAGACCATGTGTTTCCAAGGTATCAGGCTAAGTGACGCATAGGCACAGGGTGTAAGGAGCCACCTGTGATGGTTTGCTGGTTGCCAAATGGCATCTCCCAGTTACACCTCTCCTACTTTGATTAGCAGTGCTATGGATCCTCTTCTGGCATAGCTTTAGTGGACTTACTGTCACTTAAATCTTTCTGACCAGATTTGATTTAAGTCTGGTTCACTGGGAAGAAAAATAGCCACATATTTATTGACTGTTAATATACATGTTCAGCCAGCATACATACGTGGTTGTGTTAACTGAACTCATGTGTTAAGAAAAAAAATATAGTATCTATGGATACATAGATAATGTTATCTACGGATACAGGACACAACTCACACCCCTTACAAGGAGATTTCAAAAACAACTGTATGGAGGAACAAATCTACTCTATTTTTATTCTTTTCCACATTAGCATGTCCCATGTCCCTCATCAGCCTTCCAGAAGTGGATTAGCAAATGGAATAAACAATTAGTTTTATATATTAAATAGAATTGATGCCAGGCTTTGTGACTCTGTTTGGGACACTTACTGTATGGATGAATGTATCAAAAACAATGCTGATTACCTAAGAGCTGCCAGGTTGCCTGGAGTTTAGAATCAAGTTCTTGTTTAGAAGAATAACTAAATATCTTTAAAATCACTTATCTTTTAATAATGCTTAATGCTCATCTCTTGCTCTTAGAAGTGAATTGTATTTGCATTCTTGGTAAACTGGATGCTTCTGTACTGTAGGAATAATCACAGTTTAAAGCTTTTATTCAGCTAAGAAATGGAAAGAATCCTTGGAGCAAAGCATCACTAGCATATCAATGGAAAGCAGCATAGAGCAGTGCTTTGACAAGCTCCAGGCTCTCAGAAGTAAGAATTCTAGATTACACAACTCTGTGATATCACACGGCAGAGGAAAGTTCAAAGACTTTGATATAATTGGGTATCTCTGAAGCGTGGATGTGCATCATGCAAATTAGAAGGGGGAGAGAGGGGAAAGACAGAAAGAAAACAACAGAGTTCTTGAACCTGCCTGCACGTGTTGTCAGCTTGAAATACAGCTGTGCTCCTGTGCTGGTGACTAGACCATAAATGAGATAGTGTGGGTCAGCCATACTAGACTGTACCAGCAGACAACTCATTGTCCTACAAAGAACTAAAACAGAATTGGTCAGAAAAGCCTTTCATCCTTAGACAATGACATCGCAAAGCCTTTTAGGACATGGACATAAGGGCAAAGAGGAAGCATTGGGATCAAGTATTTTCTAAGATGTACTTTCTCTCCTATCTTCTCTGACCTGATTTCTAGGTGACAAGTCTGATATCCCAGATAATCAAAATATTCAGGGATTTTATTTTATTTTTTTTTATTTATTTTGTCCTGATGCAGTTGCATTCAATTTAAAAATTTGGGATTTGGCAGAGAAGGGCAGAAATTTTTCAGTTCTTTGAATCCTAGGCCCAGTAATCTTTTCTTTATTTAAGACCAGTGAGATCGCTTGGAGACAGTCAGTTTGGCTGGACTTGTGCTGGACAGACAGCCTGCCCTCTGACTCAGAGGAAGGGAGAAGCAGGTCCGGGTGCCCCGGGGTGCTCTGTGTGGAAGGGAAGGCACTGCAGTGGCTCTTCCCAAATGCTGAGTTTGTTTCCTATGGAGCCAAGCTGGGTCACCCTAGCTGCTACATGGCAGAATCCTTCATTTTTCATTTTGTGTGATCCCAGCATCTTCATGCTGTGCATGGCCCAATCCTCAGACAAGGTACAATGATGTTGTAATTCTTTGGATGTTGTAATTTATTATTATTGTTATTGTTATTATTGTTATTGTTTATTATTATTATTATTATTATTATTATTATTATTATTATTATTATTATTATTATTATTATTATTATTATTATTATTATTATTTTATAGGAGATGAGGAATCACAAATGATAAGATTTTTTTTAGCATCCACCCACGCAGGGCGCTAACAGCAGGAAACCACACCAGCAGTTACGCAGTGCCTTGTGGTGTGGTTTGGCAACTGAAGAGGGAAAGTGAAGAACGTAAGTGAAGAGAGATCTAGGTAATGCTCTGGACTGTCCCAAACTGGAATCATGGGTTTAATATTTCTGTTCTTGAGAAGTTGTGCTGCTGGTGAAGCTGGCCAGCATTACAACTGCAGTGTGGTTGGGATCTTCTGCTCTTATCAAAGAGGCCTCCAGGCTGCGGGTACAGCTAATGAGGAGCTCGGGTCTCAGCCTATCTGGACTTCTGAGCTCACGCTGGACAAGGATACTGTCCTTGTTTTTGAGGATGCTTATCAGCCTGCATTAGTAAACACAGATGATGGCAATTAAGCCTTTGGGAGAATCTTGGCACATTGGAACTGACCGCTTTTCTGATTGAAAACTGAGATAGGAGGAGAAACCTTTATTCCGTGGCTGAACAAAACATCTTGAATCTGTTTGTCTGTGTATGAAAAAAAAAAAATTAATTAAACCTCTACGGAATGGATTCCTCAAGGATGATAAACTCTCAGCTGGCTTTAGAACCCTGTACAAAGAAATATGGGTTACCCTGGTGAGCTTTTTAACTCAAGATAAATTTGAGGGGCAAGGCCACAGGGCACATGTAATGGGATGCCATCACAAGTTGAAGCCATGACCTTTCTATGCACAGAGCTGGCACTGAGCCACTCAGGTTTATTTTACCCACTTGAGTGTTTTTCACTTTGTGTTGCCAATAAAGCCAATAAATATTACCCCTCTCTTGCTTTTATTTGGTGTCCCAGAGGCCACAGCCCAGTCCCTGCCAGGATGAGTGAGGATCCTGGCTCAGAGGCAGGTAAGTCTCAGAGCTTCAGTTTAAGGAGCATGAGTAGGAAAAAAACAGAAATGAAAGACTGGTTTCTCTGGGAGTGGGACAGGGTTTGGTTAGCCCAATCTTGCCTCCGAAACAAGTAATGGCTGAATGTATAAATGGTCTGGTTTAATTTGCCAGAACCGACAAGCCACAGGTCAAACCAAGCCTCCTGCCCAGCTCAGTGCCCAGTCCAGGTCCCTGGAGCCTGGGAGCTGAGGAAGGACCCACAGCTCCATGAGACAAGAAGCTGCTCAAACCTCAGGCTGCTTCACTGATTCATACTTTCTCTCTTATCCCACCATTCCCTAAACAGCAAGATGCTGATGATGGTTATCTCCCAGAGGCAGGATTCAAATCCCTTTCCCCAGAGAGATCTGAACCTGCATCTCCCACATCTTGGCTGAGTGCCTTAAATATTTGGTAAAGGATCTGGATATCCTCCTCAGTGTTGTAAACCTAGGCCAAAAATAGTTTCCAGCTGCAACTATATGACTAATTTGACCTGGGACTACTTTTCAGGGGCAAATATTTCATTCACAGAAGAAAAATAATTGCCCTCCCCGTGAAGAAGATAGAAGGGAAGAGGCTGTGCTGCTACAGGAAATGAGCCATGGAATCTTGTAGACAAGGTTAGGACTCCACACTAATACACACAACCTTTTCCTAAGCTGCAGTTTGAAAAATCTTGAGTACTCCTCTTGTATATATGCCTCTTGCCATATCATCACTTATATGTTGGTTTCCAGGATATCTCAAACTCTCTAGCAAGTTCTCAAAAAAACAATGTGAGGTAATGATGAAATACATTTTATAGGTGTAACCCCAGAGAGACAGTGCAGGTAAATGCCTCAAATGCACAATATCTTTCTAGAAAAAAAAAAAAAAAAAGAACACTCAAATTATTTGACTTCCTACTCCTGTGTATCACAACTACAATTTCTGTGGGGGAATGAGAGTGGAACTTGAGCTACCAGGTCAGTATACCTTATACCAGTTTCTCAGTGTGGTTCTGTTACATTAGTGTGTTAGTAGCTTCATAATATTAGTAAGAAGTTTGCAAAACACTTTGTTCTGTGTAACTTTGTTGGGTACAAGTGCTGGTTCTAGGTTTTAAAAAGCATTTTAAATTAGGCTAATAGGATCATATTTAGACTTACAGATAAATAATTCAATTTTCACATGTGCTATGTTCAGCAGCTTCTCATAGCACATGCGGTTGCAGCTGCAGGGCCAACATGTTCGAAAATCAGGATACTTACCCAGGGACTTGAACACAGTCTTGAGAGGAGGATTTGCAAAAGCAGCTAGATGCCCTGTCTCTATTGAGACAAGATTTAGGAGTTTCACGAGCATAACTTTTAGGTGTCCATTAGGAAAATCTCAGCTTTGCTGTAAATGCCTGTGGATTCCTTAGATTTCATTCATTTGGCAGCCAGGCACCTAGTCTTGTTGTATGATCCTAAAGAAATTTGCAGAGTTCTGTATAACTTATGTAGCCTTTCTTTGGAAAATAAATAAATCATTCAAATGGAAATACTCAAATAACCGGGCACATGTCCAGATACAGTATGCCTAGCTTAGTGGCAAAAACGTTACGGCACACATCCTGTATTGTCGAGGACACTGAATGTTTTGGCTGCCCTAATAGAAAAACAATAATTCAATCATGTATTATGAAGGAATTTCCTGGAGAAGTTTGGCCCCACTCAATCATCCTATTAGATTTTTTCTTAATGTGGAAGAACAGCACATTAAATTCATTACATACATTAGACCAGCTACATTTATTTCCAGATGGGTTTCCATAAAGTGGTTGAAATGCCTAAAAAAAGACATTTTGAAGATGCCTTTATGAGTAACTCATATAGCATAATAACGGCACTGCAGCCTTACACCACTGTGTGCTCAATAATTCTTTCTCACAGTGGAAGGACGCATTTAACACAACTAGCTGTGAGTAAATCAATAATTGCACACCCACAGGGCTGGGATCATTGTTTTATTTTGCTGGCAGCAGCCCATAGGGCTCAGATACTATGCAAAAGCAAGAGAGGATGTGCGAGGAGCTAGTTATGCTAATACACACTATTTCCCCTTCCTTCTCTCCTCTCTGCAATAACTGCCTTAACTTTACACGTGTTGATGTGTCCTCAGCAGTTCCAAATTAACTGCACCTGTCGGCTCCGGCACATTAAATAAATACCCAATTAAACATCACAGCTAAACCTCCTTTCCTTAAAGGTTCTTATGAGCAGAATCCTGCCTGTTGGTAAAAACTGTCCTATACTGCACGACCTTCTCCCAGCAGTAAACCCGTAACTGTCAACATGTTCTTGGCATTTACAGGGTATATTTTAATATCTCAGGGTCTTTTAGGTGCTCCCACCTCACAGTCACCATCACCTCATGAACCTGCTGTGTGTCCTGCTGCCTTTCTCTGGCTTGGAGATGCCCAGATGTGGCTGGCTAGCTAAAGGACCACTACTGGTACCTTTGTGTTGGGGCCCGGGCCAGAAGAAGCGTATTTTGTGTGCCTGCAGGTATTCATCTACCAAAGCAGCAGGTTATTAACATGCACCCACCCTTCCTTCCTCACCCAATGTGTTCAGGCCCAAGCCCACCCTGCAGCCCATCCCATGCCACCTGTGTTCCTTCAGGGGTGTTTGCACCCACCAAGCACTGCAACATACGAGTCTTGTGGGGGAGCTTCTCCATAACAGAATCAGGATCACCTCTGCTCCTCACTCATCACCTGCATTTCTACCACCCCCACACCCAGGAATTTTTGAGTAGCAATAGTCCATGTGGTTTTGCAGTTCTGTTCCTTTTCATTCAAACCAGATCCAGGCAAAAGTAATCATCTTGGTGGCAACCTCCCTCCTACTTGATGCTGCTCTGAAGAGCCCAGGAAGGTTTTTGAGCAATGCTAACACAACTGTGCTCATGCCAAACACTGCTCCCAGCTGTACAATCAGCACTGTGACAAGTCAGCAATAACACAGCGATGCTTAGGGAGCATCTCCCAGGAAAGTTCCTGATTATTGATTTGTTTGCACTGCCAAGTCGTACTGCTTTAACCCTCTCTCCCCAGGGAAAGCAGAAGTGCTTCTCCAGAGTGCAGATAGCTTATCAGGGGAGGATGGAATGTGCTGTGTGGTGTCCAGCACCTGCTCTGGTAACAGCATTGCACACTGCAGATGTGCAATGATGGGATGACTATTATTTCAGTAATAATAATAATAACAAGATCAGCCCTGAACTGATATTGTATAAAATTGCATGTTGACTAGGCTTCAAAAACACTCATTACTGTAGTAGCATTGGAAACTTAGCTAAAGCACTTTTGTTTGTTTGTTTGTTTTATGCATTTGCATACACACAGTGCCAGACCTGAAACAGAGCAGGACACAGCTTTGATCTTGAAATATCATGGAGAAACAGCATATCACATTTAGCTAAACTGAGGTGGGTGCTGTGTGGTGCTAGTCCACCTCCACTCCTTTTCTGCCAGGAGAACCAGAAACGTGGAAGTTTCATAGCAGAAGTCTCGACTGATGTGGATACAGCGAGGCATTAATTACACGGCTCCCATTCACATACCAAGTGACTGCAAGCTGTCGTTTCAACTGTACTCAGTGCTGGGAAAGGCTTACTATTCTTGGATCTGCCACAAAAAACATTTCAAGTTGTTACAAAGCCTGTCTGAAAAGAGGCAGAAGGCTCCAGTATTTCAGCAGTGCCAGTGCAAACAGCTTCTTAATCACCTACCCTGGAGCTTCTCCTAATGGCACCCCTGGACCTGCTCTGCACTCCAGAACACATCTGCTCTTGCATTTTTCAAAAAGAAATTTGAATCTACATCACAACATCTACAATTTGTGCATGTGTAAATATTCCTGCTTTGCATTCCTGCGTGTAATACAGGTATCACTTCCCTAAGCCTACAAGATTCCTAATTTACTGGTGTGTATGTATGCCTAGAAATGCCATCTAGGAGATATGTGTGCCAATGTTTTTCAGGAAGGCATCCGAATTGGGCAATATCTGGAAGATGAGCCAGGATCCGTGATGTATGCCTGCAAAGCAGCGTGTGCCGTGTTCCCTCCAGGACAGCAGCTGGTGCAGACAGGCTGTTCCCCGGCTGTCCTGCAGCTCTCCCGAACACCCACAGCTTTTCAGGAAGGTCCCCTGGGTGTCCCCTTGCACTCTGCTCGTAGAATTTACTGGTAATATAATTTACATCGTGTTTGGACTGCCTCTGGAGGCTTAGAAAATGTTAAAAATGTAAATATTTGTAAAAAGGCTGGGTTGCCTGATGTATTGGAACATCATGAGGTGCCTGCAGTGAGGTCTCTTTGGTCAATCTGAAGTTTTTCCCTCTTAATTTCTGCCAGGTTTGCCACAGTCCCAAGGGGGTAAAGTCCTCATCTATCAGTTCCAAATTGCTAGAACCGTAAGGCTGAGAACATCGTGGTTACTGAAAGCTCGGGACTATAAATGGAGGGTCTATTTATAATACACTGCTGTTCGGTCTCCTGCTGGGCTTAATCCAGTGTCCCCGCTCTTAAAGCCGTAGGTCCTTTGTTCTGCGCTGATGGAAACAGTTTTATACAATTTCAGATGTCCCACCGGGACCCTTCATTGTAGTTGTTACATCAATCATTCTTTCCTCTGAACTCACAATGTCCCTGGTTCTAGGTCTATGCTTGTAGCCATCCTCCATCTGTAAATTTGTAAGTTCCTCATTTTCTTCATCTTTCTGAAGTCAGAACCCTCCCTTCCTCACCATTTATGATATTAAAAGTGAAAATGAGGGATTAAAGGTAAGATTCCAAGTGGATATTCCCTTATGAAGTTTTCTGTATAGCAGTTAACTTAAATGTTTATAAAAAGCAGAGAAATCCTGATGAAAAAAAAAAAAAAGAAAAAGAAAAAAAAAAAAAGGAAAATCATTACTACTTACCCTGTCAAAACTCGGTAATAAATTGTTGCTCTTGCTACAGGGAAACTCAGTACATTTTTCTACCTTGAACGTTTTCCAACCTTATTTTTCTCCATAACTAATAATACATTGCTGGAGAGCATAGACTTTCTGAATAAAGCTCCACAGACATACTGAGATTATAGACTGCATTCTGATTTCCCCTATGTTAAAGAAATACAGTATCATGCCAATTACTTCAGGGGGAATGACTCTAGATTTATACCACTGTATCTGAGATCATAATTTGACTCCTTGTGAGTAATTGAGGTCATGTGTCTTCCTTTTCAACTTCACCACTGTAATGCCTACGCCTCATGCTGGAGGGTGAGTAGCTTGAACCATCCCAGATGACTGAGTCATGAACATTTTTTCTAGATGAATACATGAGAGTTTATATGAGAGCAAGTAATTGCTCTTCATATGTGCCTGGGATATTATTTCATTAAGCAAACTACTCCCTGTTCATGCAGAAGCCCTAAAGATCAAGCAGCTGCTGGTGCCAAATTAAGTTTTCCTTGGGGTTAGAGCACAAAGTCAAAACTCTTGGGTCCTTTTTCATTAACTTTCTCAATTTGTGACTTTGGACAACCTCCCCAGGATCTCTGTGCATCAGTTACCGATCTATAAAGTGGAGGTAAACATTCCTTTATGGGGGAAAGGAGATGTGAATGTTAAGTGTGTAGGGCCAAATTCTGTCCTCTTACTCATACCGAAACAGTTCCTTACTCTGTGCTCCTTAACGGCTTGGCTCCATGACATCGCCGAGGGAAGCCGGACTTGGGGTAAGTTTGTGTGTTTACCCCTGGCTCTCCGAGTTGGTAAAACACTCAAATTCTCCGATGAAAGCTGCCCTATAAATACAAAATGTTCCTGTGACTCAGGTTCCCTCTTTGTTTGGTTACAGATCCAACATCTCACTTATGAGGCAGGTTGTTATTGCAGGGTTCTTTCCTACCTCCTAACACTTACCTAAAAAGATATCACTTCTTCTACTCTCACACTGAGGGCACAGCAATCTAAACTTTCCTTTCAACATGAAGGAAATCGTTAAAGCCAACCTCAATGCCTCTCCCCAACAGGGGACTGCTGTCTTCCTACACCACATCTCAAAGAAAGCCTACTAAATGTCTTTACTTTTGATTTTCTTTCTGGGGAAGGACCTTACAACCAAGGCTGAAGACAGTTCTCAAAAGCCACAAGCATCACAAGATAGCACAGACAGAAGTTTCCCTCCCCGTGGAAAGGGATTTAATATGCCTGGAGAGGGGATCTAAGACTGCAGTTTGGGATTTTTGCACCATTTCTCTTAAGTAGCACTCTGTGGCATAAAATCACTGCACTGAGGGGAAGCAGGGCACTATCAGTTATATTTATACCAGCAAATTTGAGAATATATTATTCCCATTACATGCGTAAGTGGCTATATAACCTACCAGGCTATAGAGGTCTGTTTTGATAAGTTTTGTCCCTACAGTAGTAACTTACCCACCCTATATGTAACACGTAAGCTACAGTAATCAAGGCTAGGGATAGAAAACTCTTTTCTACCTCCCACAGCTGCCCAGGTAGCAGGTTGCATCAGCAGCAGGGGTTATCAAACCGAGCAGCACTGAGCCCCAGCAGACACAGAGGCAGCTCCCTGGGCACACACACACAGCGGACACTTCTTACCTCGCCTTCATGCACACGCCTCGGGGTCCGGAGCCACCAAACCCAGATGTGTTCCAGAGACCTATTAGTGCGCACACTAAAGAGCATATTTATGACACCACAAAAATCTAAGTGTGGTCTCTGCAAGTGGGAGGAGAAACTGCTCGCTCCAAAAGCTTTTGGCCACAGGATTTCCCTATCTTGCCAGCCTCCCTGCGTCCCCCTGAAGCTGTGGGTTCGGTGGGAAGGCCTCCGATAATCATCTGGCATCCCTTACACCGCTCATAATGAGAGCTGGTGGGGACTCCTTGCATAGTTTTGTACGCATTCAGGTTTCCACAGGACAAAGCAATGCTTCCAGGAAAGGAGGGAGCACGTGCAGTTGGTGTTAAGGTGTTTGGGGTTTTTCTGCCAGGCTGAATGCGAGGAGCAGGGAAGGAAGGACCCTGCCAGTGACTCTGGGAAAGCTCCGGCCAGCTCCAGCCCTCCTTGCTTTTTTGTTAGGAAATTTCGTCTTTATTAGGCTAATATATGGTGTGATTTTGAAGTGAGGTTGATGAAAATGGGATTTAAACTTGATATTAAGTCTCCTTTTTCAGACTGATGAATGGCTTTCTGGCACTGTGCTGCTTTACAGAGTGGTCACCTTTCCCCCTAGCTCAAGCAAAAGCCAGACTGAGCCTCTGAGAAATCGAATAATCTTTGTCCCAAAGTTTACATCTTCAGCTGAAAACGAGGGATCAGATTCACTGCCTCGGGCTGGGTAGCTCCTTACCCCACAAGTAATCCCAGTGAAACCAACGGGACTGCTGGTGGGCCTGAAGGATGTGTTGGCACAGTGTTAGGGTTGCTGGCTTTGGTTCCCAACATCCACTCACAGTGTTTTCTTCTGTGTTAAAAAGTTTCTAACACCTACAGTCACTGCAATGTCATGGGGCTAAGGTGTGGGCCAGATAAAGAAATACAGAGTCTGGAACGATGGAGCACAATTCTGGCCAAAATACCATTGTGTCTTCTCATTGATTTTTTTTTTCTTCTTGTGCTTCTTCCTCCCTCCAGCAACGTTCCCAGTCATACTGGCAAAGTGAGCCCTGCTTCACTGGTTTCAAAAAGAAAGTAGCTTTTCCACTAGCAGAGGAAAAGGACAGATCCTATATGTATGGTCTTGCTGCTTTTTTTTTTTTTTTTTTTTCCTGTGCAAAGGCAGCTGATTAACTGAAGTACCTGCCCTGTGTATCCCCTCTGCTGTTACAGGTAGGTCCTTCCTTCATTTCCCATGACATTAATCTAGCTCTGCATGTAATGTCATTTCCCCGCGGCATTAATATTGCTCCACTTGTAAGGAAATAGGAGGCGAAAAGGAGCTGTGCAGAAGACCTCCTCGTGTTATCCTTTAGCTTTCGCTAAAACTGGCTGGAAATTTCGGAGAGAAAAAAAAAAATAAATTCCACTGGCAACCTGCCAGGCTGATTAAATCAAAATGAACCTCCCAGCAGAAATCAGACGAGTTTCTCAGGTTTCCGATGAGCTCAGTGGGCTGGTAGGCTGCCGCAGAGCCTGGTGACTGGGAGAGCCTCAGCTCAGTCCCGTTAGATCCACGGCTCCGTTAGATAACTGGGAGTTAGCCACTGCTATCTTTGTCTGGGTATGTCACCACAAGTCATCCATCAAGCTGATGGAACCTGCCGCCAGACCAGTCTCCTGGGTTGGGTGAGGACACTGAGGCCACGCTCTGCTCCTCTAGAGCCTGTTGTGGAGCTCAGGAACCCCCAAGCTCAGCAGTCCTGAGCTGCTGAAAATAACTGAGCCGCCCTGAACGACAGCCCACCCCAAGCTGGGTCACAACAGGAAGATACACGCTCTGAAAATTACTCACAACACTTCAAGGAGTCAAGGAAGAGTTCAAAGGCGATGATTTTGGGTTGCCTGTAGCAACTTAATTCCATCCTGAGCATAAAATCAATTCTCCATCCCTCTAACCAACTGGTCCTGTCCTTCTCTCTCCTCCCAGTCTGTCTTCATGGCTTCCCATGTAGGACCAGCTTCCAAGCCCGTCTGGTCCCAGGTTCTTCCCTCCCCATAAAAACCTAGTCTCACCCAAATCCTCACACCAGTTCTTCTC
This sequence comes from Anas acuta, assembly GCF_963932015.1. Taxonomy (NCBI): domain Eukaryota; kingdom Metazoa; phylum Chordata; class Aves; order Anseriformes; family Anatidae; genus Anas; species Anas acuta. The sequence goes on along the minus strand of NC_088985.1, from coordinate 31,450,785 downwards.
TTCTTGCCCCAGTTCCTGTGCCCTGTGTTCACATTTACTCACCTCTCCTTGTTTGCCTAACCAGAGGCCAGAGGGGCAGAGATGATGGCAAGCCCAAGAAAGACAGGGTCTTTATTCCAGTTTTGGTGAGTGGTCTGGTCCTAGACCACAGCACCTAGGAGCAGCAATGAAACCACAAGTCTGCACCCCAGTTTCCCATCACTGGAGCATCTGAGGCTGGCATATAAATGGCTTGGGGACCCCTGCTTGCCTAAAGGGGATACATCTTAGAAGAGTCCAGTTGTTAATTTTTATAAGTCTGTACTGAGTATATGTGATTTCTCTTTCAATTTTCTTTCTTGAAAATAGATTAATAGTTTCTCCCCTCTTTTTTTCCAGCTTGAGGCAGAAATCTAACAGAAATTTTCAGCTTGAATGATGAAAGTTTTGCGAAGCTGTACGGAATGGGAAATAGCTTCTTCTTCTGGGAAGTGCTGAGTGACCCTGACGTGGGCTGGGACTCTCAGGCGGCGCAGGGTGGTCTGGCAGAGCCTTCAGCAAGGTGCTGCACTGGTTGGGCAGGTAGGTGATGCCAGAGCACTGCATTTAATGTGTAAATGCATAGGATCTGGCCTGCTATCTCAGGGAAGCAAGGCTGGTTCTGAATTTCATGATATTTTCTATATAATATTTCCGGGAGCTCCTTCTGTTTCCTTTTCTTGCTGTCAAACCCCAGTCTCATCCAAATCTTGATGTCTTCTCTTTTCCCCCCTGGTGCCGCATTTCATCTGCTCATCCCTTCTTCTCTGTGGGGATGCCAGCAGAGCAGATCAGATCAAGAATATCACAGAGAAAGATCTTTTCATCTCTGTTACCTCCTTCGTCGCAAGCCTTCAGAGGCAGACCTGCCTCTCACTCGATGTCTACGCAAGTGTCCTGTGCAGTGAAACTGATCTAGAGAGAACTGAGCTTTAATGACTTGGCAGCTGCTTTCTTTTTACCACTTTTTAAAATTTATAGCGCACAGGATCAATCTTTTATCCCCAAGAAAAGAAGCGGATTAATAGAAAAAGAGAGGTGGTTGGCTGGTCCTTAGTAGCAGCTCCTGGCAAACAGAGGAGGTTCATAGCACCCACGTTGGGGGTCCCCCAGCGCATCAGCCCTGATGTGCTCCTGCTCCACACTGGCCTTGCTGTTTCCACGCTGATCTTGACGTGGTGTGATCATTCAGGAAGTTTCTTCCCCTCCATCCCAAGGTCTCTTCCCCTGTGAGAAGCTGTCTGGCACCCCAAGGAAACCCTCCTGCAAGTGTGCTCCTCTGCGTTTGTAGGCAAGGTGACAGACACGCGGTGCTGGCTTGGGAGAATGAGCTAATGAGTTCTCATAAACAATATTAATAAGTGAAATAGTATTTCATTTTCTCCAAATTAGGAAGGCTTTTGTTTTGCTCTCATAAAACTCTGCTGGTCCTCTGAAATGGATCAGTAGTGACATCCAGTGGCCGTGAACTGAGACAGCTGTAATAATTTGGGGTTGTAATAGAGTCATCTGGATTTACTGCCAGTTAGAAGCATCGTAAAAGCATTCTGTATGCAAAAAAAACACACCCTGTCTACAGTTTTCGTAAGTACTGCTGCCCAGGGAGTGAAGAAAAACAATGTATTCACCCAAAGCATCTTCTCCAGGGCTAGGGCAATAACTTCTTTGCTTTGGAGCCCTGGCTCTGCCCTGAGCCCCCTAATCAAGTAATCATTTGGGATGGCCTTTTCAAGTAGCTTTATACACTCTACAAGGTATTGTGAAGCAAAGATCTTATGGAAGAATTTGGATTGTCTATGCAGGTTGCCAACTTGCTGTTATCAATTTTCTCAAAGGGCTTCGTGACCCTTCCATGGTTCCTACTTATCTGCTTGGCTTCTGACGATGCTGGCTGAACCAAGGTGCTATCTTCAGTGTACATAGCTTTGCAGGTGTCAAAGTTTGTGTATGAAGGGGTAAGAGAACTGCTGATAATGCTTTGGGGGTGTTTGTTTGTTTGAGGGAAATGGGCATGAAATCCCTTTCCCCACTGATTAAAATGTCAACAGCATTATTATCAGGGCTTTAGATACAGACATGAGATCTCGGCAGTCTGAGTGCAACTTGGCAGTCTGAAATTATGAGTGATTTTTGTCTTTTCTTATCATGTTATCGTGGTGTTCCAACCTGTAATGTGCTAAATACAGCAGAGCACATACTTCAAGTGTCCCTGACCTTGAGCAAGCATACCCAGGAGCACTTTGTTGGACGGGAGCCACACCGCTTCACTTCTCGCTGATACAGGGCTTCAGAGTAACTCAGATGCTGGTGGAGAGTATGCACCAGGCCACCGACTCGTGAATCAGCTGTTTCATGTGGCTGAGGGAATTTGGAGAATGGCTTGCTTCCCTTTCTCAGTACGGTAGAGAAATACCTGCCAGCCCAGTGTGCAGCCAGGAGAACAGCACATCAGCAGCCGTGCACAGAACGCTTTTCACAGAAAAACTGTGAAACGGGAAATTCTCAACTCTCCCTAAAGAGACAATATGCCTTTCTTAACCAAAGTGCTGACGCTGTGACTCTATAGAGTAAATCCTCAGGAAAACGCTGTTTCTCACTTGCAATTTAAGAAGTTAAATTTACAGACCCTCTGACAGCCCTCTGCCTCGCGCTGGATTCTAATCTGAAGTGACTGCTGCGGTTCAGCTCAGGGCTCAGACAGATAATCGAGTTACTGTTGGTTAAAGAGTCACTGTGTGTTCGCCGAGGCTGGAGGCTCAACCACATGCATACTTCCAGACCCTCACAAGCATACGGCAAAAATGCATTATCTTAAATCTTTTTTGCTGACATTTCAATGAACACATTTTTCCTCAAATATGTGACAGGCCGAGAGCATCTGGCTCTGCCGATGCTTAGTGAGTAACTCATTACACTGCAGGAACTCACTTATTTTTGAGCCCTGAGCTTTGTTAATGCTCTTGCCTGTTGTGGTGCTGGAGCACTTGAGCTGGGGTATTAGATTTAGGTGCTTGAGCAACAAAGGTTGCAGAGATCCAAACCTTTAATCCATAGCTATGGGAAGCGTTGGGGTAAAAGCCTTGCTCATTACTCATTGCTTTCATTCAGACTGTGGATGTTTTGAGGAGCATATGGAGTCTACAAACTTACAGACTGAAACTAAAAAGCAGAGGCAAGTGTGCCAGCCTTTCAGATCCTGCTGATACTTTATCTGAGAGAGCAACCTAATAAAACATCCTCCTTGTCTGTCTGGTATGGGTACTTAGGACATTTTGATGGCTGACACGTCAAGCACGTAACCTTTAGTTTTGTGATTGTAGGGATGGCTCTCATTTCTCCCCTTCTCCCATTTCCTGTAATGCGTGTTTACTTACTTAGTAATGCTCAGTTCTCTTTGGGGATTAGAAGATGTTAAGGCAACAAATAAGACACAGATGGCAGCAAGCTCATATTTAATAGCAAGGCACTGAATGCTTATAATTACTTTTACTAAGCTATTACTTAGTCATAGGGTAGATCATTGATATTATTTTCTAAAAAAGATAGTATCTTCAGAAAATCAGACTCTGGTCCTTTCAGAAAATAAAAAATCCTAATTAATCAAAAATACTGTATCAAAGGAACTTCCAATACTGCAGTAATAAAATTAACATCTCTCTCCTAATGCGCTGAACAGAACAAGAAGTTCATCGTTATCTAGAAGTCTGATTCCTGTTAAGGAATTAAAAAGTTATTAAACAGCAACTGTCTCCACAAATACTGTGAGCTACTGTGTGAGCCATTACCTGGGTACCATGACACAACGGGGTTTGAAACATCCTTTGAGCAGGACAGATTTAACAAACTGCCACTAACAGATGTCAGATTTGTCCATAACATCTGAGAAAAATATTAGGCTGCAAGGGAGGAGTTAAAAGTGGACAGCTTTGTGTAATTGGTCTCAGATTGGGTGACAGAACAGGTTGGTTGAAAGGAAGGAAGAAGGAAAAAGTGAGCAAGACTGGTGTCTAGCAAAGTATGAGTGTAAATATAGCAGGAGGTAATTGTCCTGTCATGAAGAAAGTAATAGGATTAAACTTGACTGAATATAGAGCAAATAGTGAGATTTGCTTTCCTGGAGAGTTTGAGATCTTGCACGTTTGGCAGCTCACTAAAAAATGAAACCTGGAGAGAGATGGTTGGATTATTATCATTGTCGTCATCATCATCATCATCTTTAATCTTTCAGATCTCTGGCAGGGATAGCCCTTACGTGACCCACCTACAGAAGAGGTGTGGAGGGTGGACACTGACTTAAACAAAAAAAGGCAGTGGCATGGTCATGTAGTGTTGTGTAGTCTTGGAGTGTGACACATTTCTTCTTTTGTACCTTGGTCTTTCTCCAAGCCTTGAGGTTGTTGGCTCTGTGGGGAAGGATCAATACACAATACAGCTACCTGCTGCTGGAGATACAAGGCATATAGATACCTCACTACTTGTGGAACATGGAACTATTTTATTTTTATTTTATTTTTTTTTGTACAGCCAACTGTTGGCTATCTCTCTCTCTCTTTTTTTTTTTTTCTTTTTTTTTCTTTTTTTCTTTTTTTTTTTTCTTTTTTTTTTGATTCCTGTAGCCAGAAACAAAGGTGGAACTTCGAGCTTCCTAGGTCTTGTTGGAGAAAAATACCCAAAGAAAAAATAAGAGAAATATAAAGGGATTGATAAGGTACAAAATCATGTATTAACTTATGCTAAAATACTTCGTGCATCTGTCCAAAAAAGTCTCAGCTATTGAGACAACTGGGCAACAGGATGCTTGCTTTGTGGTGGTGTCACTCTGCCACTGGAACTGAGGGAACTCAACTGAGTGGTGGGAAATGTACTCATGCTCTTCAAAAAAATGTTACAAAATGTAGATTTTTCTCCCTGGTGAGAAATGCAATTGCATCATTACACAGAGATGAAAAAAAAAAAAAAAAGGCATCTGATGCTGCATGGTTTTATGCATGGGGTCAAGATTTCTTGTGCTGATTCTGGCTCAGTAGGGATTCTAACAGGGACAAAAAGAGGGAAGATGCCAAAAGTCCCCTTCATTGTAATAGTTGTTTGAGTTTGCCTATACAACTACAAAGCTTCCCTGTTAATATCAACATGAGGGCTCCCTCTAGTCTTTACCTACATGAAAACATATTTTCTTGTGACCATCCTGTATGTGCTATTTCATCCACTCAGTTCTGCTTGTGCACAGTATCACTTTAGCAGTGGCTCATTTGGATGTACGTGTCCAGCAAATTCTTGTAAGTTAATAATTGGCATCTTTATTGCATTTACAAATCACAGACTCTGGTTATCCAGTTCTCATCCAGCTACTTTATCACAGCACACAAGAACATACACTCTGTCTGTCAGACCAGCTCGAGACTCGATTAATTTCCTTAGATGAGCTAATGAGCAAACAGGTGCCAGCTAGAACAGGATGAACCGAGGCAATGCCAAAAAAAGTCAGTCTTGTTCCCAGACAAAAATAAGAAAAAACAAATGCATGAAATTCATTGAGCATGAAATCTTCATATGATAGGAATCAGCTATTGCAAATTTTCACTATTCATCAGGGTTTCTGGACTAGTGGAGCACTCAGTACATCAGTGGTATTGCTGAAACCACCGCCAGTTGGGTCCCATGTGTAAGCAGTGGGCTATGGAAAGGAGATGTGCTTGCGTGAAGATAAGCACTCCTCAGAAAAGCTGTGAAGCTGACCTCTTAATAGCCAGCAAGACTCGTTTTTGCATTGTTTACCAAAACCCAGCGTTCCTAAATGCTTCTCTACTAGAAAATGGTGCTTCGTATTGTCGGTAAATGGGATAATAAGGAAGTGTGAAAGATGAGTCACCAAGCCACAGAGAGAGAAAATGCAGTGTGAGCAACCGCAGCACCCTCACTTGGCCCTGTGGTCCTTCGATAGCGCAGCTTCCTGCAGCAGCGCTCTGCAACCAGGGCTGAATTCAGCTCACTGCTCTGGGCGAAGGTGAAGGAGATTTATTCTAGTCCCAGAGGTAACCACACAACCTTCATTAACAAGTTATCTAAACAGCTTGTAATTTTAGTAAGCGCATTTATCAGGTTCAGGGCTTAAAGAGCTAAGCCCCGTCTTCTCAAGGGACTCAGGCAACAACCTTCCCACTCAGGATGGGAAGCGTAGGGGCCCTGGCATGGTTGTTTAACGGGACTGTCCTTTCTCTCCAAGTTTGATATCCAAATAGTTACAATACTGTAGCTGAATGTTGGGATGGGGCAGGTCCATGGCAAAACCACCCTGAAAACATGATAAGTTGAGCCCAGGTGCAGAGTAACACAAGAACAAAATGCCAAGCCAGAACGATGAGCACGGAGGGAAGACAGGGCTGTGCTGCTGAATTCTGACCGAAAGATGATTCTGCAGACAATGCTTGTGCCAAAATAAATGAAATAACAACAATAAAAATAACACACACAAAACCAAAATGCAACAACTGTGATACTACCAATACAGCTACTAAAAGTTGAAAGTGGGAGAAACCGAAGGGGAAAGTCAGTGGTGTGTGGCGGTGTAGCAATAACTTTTCAAAAAACTTCCTTTATTGCTTCTGTGACCTCCTCTTTTACCTAAATTTGACCCCATGCAAACTCTTAAAGGCATCTATCATCAGGCGAACTGTCTCTGTCAGTGAATGCACCTTTCCAATAAAAGATGCTAAAAGCAAAGTTGCTGTAGGAAGAGTCGTGCTGATGAGAGTGGCTGCAAGAGGAAAAGAAGAACTTGGCCTCACGGCAAAAAAATACTTTCACTGTTCTGTGTTGGTTTCACAATTAACTTGGTGTATACTTTGAAAATGTCCTTGCCAGTGCCCCTCTAACCAGTGAGAAGCAGGCACGCTCATGTTACAGCACCAGGCAGGCTGAGCAACTGGTGGGGAGGAAGTGTTAATGCCCAGAAATCTCCTGTGTAAAATCAAACACAAAAATCCTTGACTATGAACCTGTAGTGTAACAGCCTTTATCTAGCTGCTCTTTGGCATGAGTCCTGAACAGACCTTGCAGTTGGTCCTGAATCTTGAGTTACTTCCCCCCTGACACACACACTTTGTTAGTAGCTGTACCCATTACATTTTACTTTCAGCATTTACACAGCTGCTGATGGCTGCCCTTTTCCTAGAGATACAGACAGCTCGGCCAAATTGCCATCGACAGGCTCTGTCCCAGGCTTTCCCAGTAAAACAGCCAAAGGTCTAAGAGAAAGGAGGAAGACAATCCTGAAGGAGAACTTCCTAGATGACTGCCATCCAGAACACAGCAGTGATCAGATGAGAAATCTGTGCTCCCTTCCTCATAGAAGGGAAAGAGGAACTCCCCAAATGTAAGGCTTTGATACCAGCCCTCCCACCCCAGGCAGTTCTGTAGCACCAGGACTCACCTCTTTGCATATCTGCAAAAGAAGAGATTTAGCATGGGGCAAAGCTCACTCATTTCACTTGCCCTGGCCTTCACTGAGATACTGTTCGTGACAAGATCTGTTGTCAAAACCCTAGTTCTTTTTTTTCCTGCCATCCTTCTTACCATATCATTTAAATGTATTTATCTGTGGTTGTCTCTTCCTCTGCTTTTGACATCCTCTGCACTCACACTCCACCAGAGAACAAGCAGGGGTGTGTGTGTGTGTATTAGCAGAGTGGGCAAAGGATGAATGCATTCTCATGTTCCCTGCGTTGTGCTCCCTCCAAATCAGATCATTTCTGCAGGGTGCAAGCAGCATTGCCAGACTGTACTTTAAGCATTTAAGCTAATGAAAGAAAGATTAGCATCTCAGAAATCTATTAACAAACTCAGGTGGTTTTTGTTGTTGTTGTTCTTAAACCAGTATATTATGTTGATGTATTATTAATGAAATCCAAGTCTTGTGCAGTATATGCCTGCGTTACTCCTACATCACTCCTGTGCACTGCAGTGTATAAATTATTCCTATTACAGGCCCTTGCTGATTGTCTCTCAAGAAGGTAGCAATGCAAAGGAAGAGCTTTCTGCTCCTTGCAGAAATGAAGCAACCATGCTGAACGTGGGGCCGAGCTTAGCCTGCTCTCTACCTGGTTTAGCTGTCTGAAATCTGTATTCCCCCTGAAAACTGCTTTGCCTTCTGTAGGGCTGAGAAACCAGGGGAAGTGACAGGACTACTCTTAGATAACAAAGGAAAATGCCAGGTGTGAGGAGGTCTGGAAATCCTTGCCAGCCTTAACTCTGTCTTTACACTGGATTCAGTGGGGGGATGAAGTTCTTGGGAAACGATTCGGAAAGCATGAAAATATATATATATATATATATATGCTTTATTTCTGAGAAAAAAATATTATCTCCCTTCCTGCTCCTCCTACAGAAGCAACCATTTCTGATCCTTGAGATAAAACCATTTTCTGTTGTTCCTCCTCCCTTCACCAAGCTCTGCTTCTGCAGCAGCTCCTCCGCTGCAGTGTCCATGCTCATGGGCAGTGGGAGCTTGAGGAGGTGCCTTCCAGTTCCCTCCTCCTCCTCACCACTTTACCTGCTCTCTCTGCCACCCCAGACCTGCTCCTGAGCACAGTGTGACTGGACAGCCTCTGGTTTTCTACCCATTTTCCGTTGATTGTGTGCAATTCATCTGGGGCCACACTCTGCTCAGGTTTTCCTCATTAATTCCACCGTATTCCCTTATCCTTTACTCCTCCCGAGAGAAGAGGAAGTTCTCACAGGTTAATTTTCCGGACCAGCTGCATGTCAATAAATAATTATGCAATATTTAGTGGATATTTATTTAGAGCAAAGGAAAAAAGCCTGCAGTAATCTATGGCAAAACAAAACAGGGATCATCTTTTCGTGCCTCAACAATGGAGTTCTGTTGGGTGACTAGCTCATAGCAGCATTTGCAGTGGAAGCAGCTAATATTTGTATTAAAAAAAAAAAAAAAAAAAAAAAAAGAACGTGAGACTAAGGTAGAACATTTTAAAATAACTGTTCTTAATGTTGCTACGGAGACCTCTATTATAGCCATTGTACGTGATGTGCAATGATTATATTCCACGTAGGTAACATTCCTTGCTCAGACTAGTAGAAGCTGATGATTCTCCCACTCATACAAGGCAGTATGTAGAACCATGCAGGTCGTGGCAGAGAAGTTTACTTCGGTTTTCAGCTCTTAAAAAAATAATGAAATGTGCTGTTTTAGTACACTATTAACAATTTCTCACCCTTGAAGATATCACTTGTTTAACACATTCTGCCTTTTCTAAAGCAAACATGCTTAGGATTCTAGCAATTGGAATGATAAACATAGCAACCCCATCATAAAAATAGAGGCTATAATTGATATGGTTGGCAGGGCATGCATCTAGAGCTCTGTGTTAAAGCTGAGTAGTTTCAACAAGTTACCTTTGAATAAAAAATATATTGACTACTTCAAAGATTTTATTTGTCTTTGAGCCCAGTTGATTAGGCCACAGTGCTAAACACAGAAAATGTATTGCTTATGTTCTTGCAGGAACATGGACTGCTTTTTGAAAATATTGCTGAGAAAATGCTGCTGATCAAAAGCTGTTAAGTCAAAATCCGGGAAAAAAAATAGTGTTCATTTCTGTATTCTAAGCTTTACCCAGTCCAATAAAAATAACAGTAGATGGAAATGCAGCCCTCATAGAACTTCAGTTTCACTTCTATATGACAGTTTTCATCTTCCTGACTTTTTTTTCTTTTTTTTTTAATATTGACTTGGATTAAATAACCTTGTATGGATGACAAATTTTTGCAGAAATTATTCAGGAAGCCAAGCTTCTTTAGGGCTTATTTCATAGAAGTTTTAAATTTCATATTGAAAATATTTACTTCAGTTTTTCCATTTGTTAGACCGACAGCTCAATAAGTAAATTCAAATAGAAGTGTATAATGCTGCATTTCAGGCAGCTGTGGTTTTACAGCCAAGCTTCTAAAATCATTGGAATAACTGAAAAGTTGTAGGTTGGTAGTGGGAGGAATTTATAAATAATTTGCTGAGATACTGAGGACAGCAGACAAGTTCCTCGCTTCTTTCAGCCTTCAGACCAGGATTCTGCTTTCTCAGTCAGTCCATTCTTCTAAACATCAGTGAGTGCCCAGAAAAAGAAAAAAAAAGCAACAATGCAAGTTGAACAAAATGAAAACTGTATGAATATACACGAGCTCTGCCTTCTGGCTTACTGAAGCTACAACTCTGCCCCAAAATGGGAAAATTATTCTTCAGTTAAGAATTATTTTTTTGTTTTTCTCTGTGAGTAGTTTGGAAAAGCACATGAAAAAAATGAATTTAATTCACCCCTCTGCCAGAGGATATCTACTATTTTTACTAATCATCCAAACATTGGAAGAAAAAAAAAATCCCAAACTAATATTTTTCTTAATTATTTTTGACACTTTCCTTGGCTATGCAGTCCATTCAGTCCATTCCTCTGAAGTCTTAAACACAACCTCAGTGTACAAGGGTAAGACTAGACAATATAGCTTTCCAAGTGGCAAAATGTTTGTGAAGCTACAGATTGCTTCTGTCCTAAATGACACTTTTCAGGGTGAAACATGAGGTAATGTTTATAGGTGCATTCATATTTGGCTTGAGTTTGCCTTGCTTTGAACAGATTCTGAGCAGAAGCAGTGCAGACATTAGTATGAAACCAGACTATTAAATAAACTGTAACAGGATGAAGACAGGAATGGTAGCATTATGCCTTCTCAGCAGAAATGTGTTACTAATGGTACTTACATAGATTTCAGTAATACAGCTATTTGTCTTACATAGCTGAGCAGAGTAATTTATGTTATTACAAATATCTAGCTGGGGCTGCCTGGACTGCAGTTAGGTTTGCAACTATTATTGTCATTAAAACTAGTCTTCAGGCCACATCCTTAAGACAAGCTATTTGAGTTTGTGCAAAAATATTTTGTGATAAAACTACCTGCTTAAAGGTTGGTCACGTGAGTCGTGCTCTCTCTTTTCGTTCTTTGAGTCTAGAAAAATCAATAGAGGCACAGGAAGCCTGTTGTAAAAAACTGTTCCCAGGGAAGAGCAGAAATGAGACTATGTGAATTAATGTTTCTGTTTACCTTTCTCTAGCTTGCTGCCAATACAAAGGGAAAAAAAAAAAAAAAAAAAAAAAAAAAGCTCAGTGCTCAAACGGCCTTGAGTTTGCATGAGGAAATGTAATGAAATGGCCATCTTCCAGCTCTGCTGTGGGAACTGAAGAAACTGTTTCTTTGCTTAGTGCTTGTCAGACTCATCTCTAAAATAGGTATTTTTCTCCCCGAGAAGTTATTTACATCAAGATGCCTGGTCCAAGTCGACTTTCTGTAACAAGTTCTTTCCAACTTAAATGTTTAAGTTGGGTGGAGGGGAGTGTAAACAGGAGAGAAAATTAAAGGATCCTTCAAGTGTTTGAGAGGTTCTGCTCCACCAACACCTCCCCGTGTGTTTAGATGGACAACTTTTATGTGCAGTGAGGCTGCCCATGCTGCAGGCACTGAGAGGGCTGGGGAGTCGCAGACTGCCAGCAGAAAGGCATGGCTGCAGCCCCAGTTACACAGCACACCTTCTCCATACGGAAAGCAGATGAGCTGACTGGTAATTTCCTTTTTCCCTTTTCAGTGCAATGAATCTCAGAGGTGATCAGAGAGGCAAAGGTAAATAACAGATAAATCCCAGACACTTCTTCCAAGAAACCTCACAGATCTAGGCTAAATTTTCTGAGATGCTCCCTCTGGCTTGGAGAAGTGGTGCAGATTGCCTCGCAGTTCTGTACTATTCCCTTGGCTTTTCTTTCCAGGACACACCAGCACACGCAGGTGCTAGTGAGTAGTGACTGAAACCCAAGACCTGCTGCAGCACAGCACTGGTCCCAGCTGTAGTCAGTGAAATGAGATGGCCGAGTATTTGCACGAGGAAGCACTGCCTGGAGCCCAGGACACAGAACTGCTCAGAAGGTCAGGGCACCGGGCAGTTCTTCCCGTGGTCATGGCAGTAAGGGCTAATAACAGCATCAGCCCTGCTCTGAGGTGGCAGGTTTACCTGGAGGCTGGCGGGACACAACAAGTGTCCTGCCCCAGCCTGCTGCCCCTGAGCATAACCAGCCACCCGCAGACACTTAGTGAAGGGCAAGTGAAGCACAAAACCTCACAGGAACCCTTGTCTCAAACATTGTGATCAAGCGTACATTAACTGTTTCACCATTGAGCCCTTCCACAAAGTCAAAACTGCTTTTTAATGCAGTTTGTTGGGGCCCATACATCAGACAGAGGCCGATTTGGACTAATCCAGGAAGAGAGCCAAGTATTAAAAAAAAAAACAACCTCTGAGGTTGTGGAACATCTAAAACATATTGATCATGGTGTAATTACACTTGAAATGTATTAGGGGAAGTAGCTAAAACAATCTTCACTCTGAGAAAGATGATGTGGAAGCATGCAAGAGGGCCTCGGGGAGGCTGACTGGAATTCTTATGAGGGATGGCGAAGCTGTTTCAGAAAATGTAAAGAAAAGTTACCTGAGTGAGCATTAAATGACAGATGTGGTAATGACTATCTCAAACTTCCACTTTCTAAAGATTTAGCTACCATTTACATGACTATCAGAAGTCAGTGAAGCAGATGCAGCAAGAAGCAGCATACATGTGACAAATCTTACTTGCGTCTTTGAATTAAAAAGCAGTTCCTCAACTTAAGATGTAATGACAGGCTGGAAATAAAGGAAGTCTTCAGTATGCCTTGGATACTGGTAATATAAAAAGACTGAATTTGTTACATTTACATTTAAAATGGCTTTTTTTTTTTTTTTTTTTTTTTTTTAATCTTGGATAAGTTATCTCAAAGCTGCAGTTCATAAGTGGAGGATCTTGTTCCATGACATAATAAAAGCCAGGGTCTGGTGAGATAGTAGCAGAATCCCTAATTAAGAGACAGGATACCCTAAGCTTGAACACGAGCCTCTTGAAATAAGTATCCAAAGCACCTTTACATCCAAAATATTAAGCTCTTGATTAAACAAGCATAAAGTACTTTTGATGATAATTAAAGATGAGCTTCAGTCAAAATACTGGCTTTGTGTTTGGGCTGAACTGAACCTTGGAATCAAACTCTCACTATCTTTTTGTTTTGACACGTTGTGATCCAAACTGTTTGGGACCTTAAGCCATTACTAGTAACCAGCTAACCAGCTCAAGTGCTTTACTTGTTGCATGTAAGATTGCAAAGCTGTTTCTTATTAACACTGAAAACGGAGGTTTAGGCATCTCAGATAGGGAGGGCCTATCCCAAAAACAGCATTTAAAATCCATCCAAATCCCCCAAAACATCAACCTACTTCCCTTTTCTGAATTCACTCTGAGTCAGTTCTAGGAGAGAAATAAAGTCCCTTAAAATTCTTAGTCACCACCCTTAAAAATTACTAAAAGTTGGTAAAGTGGGGAATGAAGGAACTGAGCTCTTGATGGTGCACTATGCTTGAGGGATTTAGAAATGAATGCTGAGCCAGAGGAGATGGACTCTGTGCAGATAATGGGCTCAGAAGGGACACAAAGATGAGTTTCTCCAGGTAAGTTGAACAGAAGACTTCCAGGGGATGACCAGTTGGAGGTGGGGTGAGCCCCTTCTGCCAACACTGGGAGCAGATTCATATTGCAACCTGCCTCCTCAAAAGGCAGAATTAAAACTGAGGGGAAAAAATAATAATTAGATGGCATCAAAAGAAATCTCACATGCTCTAAAGCTTCAGTTTTTAATGAGGTTCACTCCAATAAAATGTAGGATCACCTGATAAGTAGATGACCTTGTGCATAGAGAGTTCAGAACTAGAACTGCAGGCAGTCCTGATCACTGTGTTTCTTTCCTTTTTTTTTTTTTTTTTTTTTTTTTAATTTTACAGAACTCTAAAACAGGACCAGACCAGCTGCTCTCTAGTATTCTGTCTGAAATGGTAGAAGCCTGAGGACAGTTAAGAGGAAACGACACACCACAGTAGTCTGTCACCAGTGCAACTTCCAGCAATCTTTGTATTTAATAGCCCTCAGTGGATTTTTTTCCTCATGAATTTACCTAATCACTTTCTAAATCCTGTTTCATGCAGTACCATGAGAATGATAATCTAATTTTGGTCTCTAAGACATGTATTACAAAAACAATAGGAGGCCCAGGAAAGAATGAAATAATTTTGCCAAAAGATATTACAAAAAACGCAACGACTAAAGCACACTGATGAAGAAAATTACTAAAACCACTCATTACAAAATAACCCAGCATTTCCTGATTTGAAAAAGAATCTGTTATTTAGACTACGCTGCAGTTTTGAAAAATCCCAACCTGTAATCATTTTGCTAAGCTTGTGACAAGGGCATTTCTCTCTTCAGTGCCACAGTGTGCCACATTTTAAAGTGTGCTTTTTCCACTGGTCATCCTATATAGGATTAACAGAAAAATTCTTCTAGATTTCGCTTCATCCATAGATTCTTGGATCAGTCACTAATGAGATGAATATTGACAAATATTCCCAGGGTGCCACTACTCTTTAAGCACTACTCATGCTTAAACATGAGAAATACAGTTTCTGTGAATTTATGTTTCCTTTTCTCTACTAGATTACCTATTTCTATATATTTTGCAATCCTTGTTCACTATCCCTGTTGCAATCTCTTGTAAAGTGTCAAAAATTTTTTTAAAGTTCTCTTCCAACCTAGAAATTCTGTGATTCTGTGAAAATCTGATTTACAAAATACAATAATATATCTGGACTTTTCCTGAGTATTTTTCCTGCATAGATATGGATGAAATATCCTTTTTAATAAATTCTCCCCTAGTATGTTTTTTTTTAATTAAAAATCATATATACATAGTCAAACTTTTGCACGGCAATCCTATTAATTTACAGCTGTGCAAAGAGCAAGCGGGTGGGTATATTCTATACAGTTGTACAAAGCTCTGTGTAACCATGGTGGAAACTGGCCAGATTGCACACACATTTCTATTTATCCAGACCTGCAGAAAATGCAAACAGTAACTTCTAAACTGAAGCCAAAGTCAAATATGCCTAGAGGTCATTTCTGGATGCTATGAAGATGAACCTCCTTTGAAAGGAGGCTCCTATTGAAAAAGTTCCTAGGAGACAAGAAAAGCGATTACTGAGCTGAGCATTTCAGACTCTTAAGCCGCCATCAGGTGCACGAAATGCACCAGATTTTCTGTTCTGCTTATTTAACAGGGGAAGATACTCAGTTGAGACATCTGCAACACTTTTTTTTTTTCCTTTTTTCCTGGTGTTCTTCCCGACACAAAACCAAGGCTGCTATTGCCTTCCTGAAGGTATTATTCCTTATCTGAAAAGTCATTTAGTTGCAAATCCCAAAGCTTTTCTTTCTTGCTGCGTATGCCCGTATTAGCCATGGCGGAGGCCCGCAACACAGCGGCTCAAATTTTGTACTAATGACCTCTCTGGTATTTCTATAGAAATGCCCTGTTAAACACCCAGGCATTTCAACTTTCAGTCACAAGACCTATAAAAAATTCATACTCTGAATCTCCGGTTTCAAACCGCAGCCCTGCCTCATTAAGAGCTTTTCAATCCTCCCACCCCACACACTCACAAAGGGGGGGTGTTTTTATCTCCCCAGCGTTTAGATATTACTTTTTCTTTTCCTCGTTTGCACTTTTTTAAGCAGCTCCCGACGCTGGCTTAAAAATCAGTGTGACCCTGGATTTCCTGATATTAAAATATATTAAATAGGAGCTTCTTTAGAGGTAGGTGACTAAATAAAAACAGGCGGAGAAAAAACACAAGAACCGAATCCCACAAGCTTTATTATTGAGTAACTTTTGTGCACATCGCGGACGCCTTGCAGAAATCAGAAAACCTGCAGGCTGCGCGCACCCAAAATCACCCAAAATGACCCCAAAGCGCCGCGGGACCGCCCCCGCACATCCTCCAGCAGCCCTTGCTGCTCCGATTTGCCTTTAAACGCGTTCCAGCGCATGAGACCAACAGGTGGGGATTCATTTTTAAAGCACATTTGCGCTTTCCAACAAAAACACGGCTACGGAGCGTGTCAGTAGCGCAGAGCACCTCACACCTCCCCACCGCCTCACGACCCCCCGGCCGCCATTTCGGGTACCCCCACCCGGCGCCCCCACAAAAACCCCGCGTTCGCGCATGCGCGTTCCGCCCTGTGACGCCGCAGCGCCCGGCGCCGTGACGCGCCCGGCGGGGCCTCCCGCTCTCCTCCAATGGGGCTGCGCGGAGAGCCCGCGGGGCCCCGCCCCCTACCGCCGCTGCTGCCGCCGCCGCCACCGGGGCCGGGGCCGGGGCCGCCGCCGCCTCAGCAGCAGCAGCGCCGGGCGCGGACAGGAGGAGGGGGGGGGGGACGTGGATGAGGCGGCGGCGGCGCCCGGTGTCGGTGTCGGCGGTGCCGGGCTGAGGGCCGGGATGCTGCCGCTGTACGCCATCGTGCTGTCGGCGCTGGCCGGCGCCTTCCTGACGCTGCTGCTGCAGCTCCTGCTCCTCTACGGCAGGAAGCCCGAGCCGCCCCCCGGGCCCAACGGGCAAGGCGAAGGCCTCGTCTACGCCCGCGTGGCGGCGGGGCACGGCCTGAGGGAGTACCTGCAGGGCGCGGAGCCCCCCCCCGCCGGCACGGCGGCAACGGACGCGGCCCCGCTGCCGCCCGCCGCCGCCTCAGCGCCGCCCGCTGCGGGCCCCGAGCCGCCGCCGCCTCCTCCTCCGCCTCAGCAGCAGCAGCAGCAGCAGGCGGCCGAGCCCCCTCCGGAGCCGTCGTCCCGCGAGGAGACGTGCCACTTCCTCAATGCCATCTTCCTCTTCCTCTTCAGGGAGCTGCGGGACACGGCCCTGGTGAGGAACTGGGTGACGAAGAAGATCAAGGTGGAGTTCGAGGAGCTGCTGCAGGCCAAGGTGACGGGGAAGGTGCTGGAGGGGCTGAGCCTGCGGGACGTCTCGCTGGGCAACGTGCTGCCCGTCTTCAAGGCCGTCAAGCTCCTCCGGCCCGTGGTGTGCAACGAGGAGGGCTGCCCCGAGGAGCTGGGCTTCGAGGTGGACCTGGAGTACAACGGCGGCTTCCACCTGGCCATCGACGCCGACCTGGTCTTCGGCAAGTCGGCCTACCTCTTCGTCAAGATCTCCCGGGTGATGGGGAAGCTGAAGCTGGTCTTCACGCGCCTCCCCTTCACGCACTGGTACTTCTCGTTCATGGATGACCCCGTGATACTCTTCGAGGTAAAGTCCCAGTTCGAAGGGAGGCCCATGCCGCAGCTCACCTCCATCATCGTGAACCAGTTCAAGAAAGTGATCAAGCGCAAGCATACCTTGCCCAGTTACAAAATCAGGTAAGAAGGGGCCTGCATCCAGAATGTTACTCTTGGAGAAGTGTGTTAAAATTGTTGTCATGTGCTTAATGGGCCAAAAGAGGCTTCTCTTGGTATTCTTACAGTTAGAGCACTTGCACTTCATTGATATCAAACGCTTTCCATGAAGATAAGCGTGGGTTTCCATTTATAGCGAGTGAGATAACCTCACTTTGCGCAGTGAGGTTGTGATATGCCCCAAAACGCATATAACTGAGTGGTGGAAATAGTGGTTTTCAGGAATTCTTGGGTCCTGTCAGGTGTCCGACAACAGGACCAGGATCTTTCTGTTTGGAAGAGGTAAAAGGATGCCCGTGTGGAACTGCACATGGGTTGGGGGTATCCTTCTCTCACTGGTGAGCCCCCTAGGCAAGGCTTGTGACTTATGCTTATCAAGAGAGAGAAGGATTTTGTTCCTTCACATAAGGCAGGAATAGCTTCCCTTCGTAGGGAATATTTTTGGAATCACGTGATAGGTGGTGACCTCTTCCTTTCCGGTTTGCTTAATTTCTTCAACAGCTTTGGGAAAATCTTAAAGTTGATAAGAGATGTGTTACTGTTATTGTGGTAAAGCTTTGGGGCGCTTCTTTTTTTTTTTTTTTTTTTTCCTTTGGAAGCTATCACGTTTTCTAAAGGTACATGTAGCAGCACAGGCTGTGTAATATATCACATCTAATGCAATGTTCAGTGATGTTTCTGTAGCAGAAGTTGCAAGTGGCATCTTTTCTTCATTCCACCTTGATTTTTTGATCTGAAAAGATACTGAATGTGTTACCTCTGCTAAGGTACAATGATCCCCTTCTCTCATGTATCTTAGGTTACCACGTTTCCTTTCTCTCTGGTTTATTCTTTGTAGTATTTGTCATGTGTTAATTCAGGATTTTTGTTTTGTTTACCACATTCTTTTCCAATAAGCCTTTTCTCTGAAATTCCTCAGACATGAGTAACTGAAAATGCCTACTTGAATTTTGAAGTGTAATTAGCAGTGACATAATTTTTGAAGCCTTTTCAGCTGGTTCTTCTGCAATCTAATTTAGAAGAGCTCTTGTGAAAATGGATGTGTAAAATATCCAGGACTTGGAAAGCCCTGAAAGGGCAGTAAGTAGTTTCTTAAAGTAATGTGGTGGTCCCTCCAGAGACTGAAGAACTGAATTACTCTCTGAAAGGCCCTGAGCAGCAGTGAAACTGTCAAGAGCAAGTTTGCTTCCATTCATTTACTGCTTTGGGAAGAGACCTGGGCTGCTAACTGGAAAAGAGCTGGAAGGAGAGGCTGGGATAGTACAGTCACCCTGACAAGTTAGCATTCTTGGCATACCTAGAAGGAGCAAGTAGAGCAGATGAGCAGTGCACTCTCTAGGCAAGTTTCTGGCCTGTTTGTGGAAGCAGTGATGCTGTGCTCATCCCCTTCAGGAGCAGGAGGAAGATGTCTTCATTCTTCCCCTGGGAGATGCACGTGAACAGTAGGGCTCTCTGTTTGGGGTTAGAGTACTGAATTTTCCATGTATTTCTCAAACATTCTGCATCATGAGGCTACTGGCATGTTAAAGAAATTGGAGGGGGCAAAAAGGAAAGAAGCAGAGCTCAATGACTGGGCCAGAAATGAGTAGAAGTGTATGAGGGCAGAAGGTAACTGACACTGAAAACAGTATGGGAAGCATAAATTATTGTAGAGCTGAGATAAGTTAAAGAAAACATTTTAAAATAACAGTTAATCTGTTTGGAATGATTGAGAAGAAAACAGTGTCAGCTGTTTTTCACCCTGGGTAGCAGACTTGTTGTGCAGGGTGGCAGGTGTTCAGCTAAGCAGTGTCTAACCTTGTCTTTGGTGCTTTTAATCTTTACATTTTACACCGTGTTGTGAACGTGTAATTCTGGCCCACTGTGTTGTAAATGGGGAAGGCAGCAGGCTGAGCTAAGTGCCTGTTAATGAAATTACCTTAAGTAAGGCAGATTGGGTCATCAGTGCCCTAACTGCTTAGAACTTTGCCTTTGACATTTTCTAGTTGGACTGCTGACCTCTTCGTGGGGACCTTTAGGCTCCTTATCCATGAACCCTTTGGCTGGCTGCAGGTGCCCAAGGATCTGTGGGGATATTCTCCAGCAGCATACCTCGGAGGAGTTGATTTAGCCAGATCCCTGGCAGCAGGGCTTAGGAACAGCCCAGCAGTGACAGTGCACCCTTACCTGATGGTGTGGCTGAGGAGTTACAGCTTCTGTGGTGTGGAGAACTGATTTGGAAAGTTCCTTCTTGATAAGATAAAAAAAACTTTGGATTTTAATAGATTTTTTTTTAAAGAATGGATTGATTTGTGGTTATGGTAGTCCAAGGCCATGTTAATGTATTCCTTAGCAGAGAATGTGTAGGAAGAAGTCAGGACAGTTTCACAACGGCTTAATAACCTGGTGCCTTACTTAAAACATAACAATTCCTCATGTACAGGGAATGTGCTTCTCCTCCCCCCATTTCTTTCTTTCCCGTGGCCCATACATCTCATGTTTAAGTGCTTAGTAAGTGTTTGGTTCCATGTGTAGTTCAAAACCTCTTGCTCAAGTAACTCTGTAAATAAATCTTTGAATAGCAGTAATTACAACCTTGTAAACAAAAGCACTTGGAGAGCAGGGAGTTCTCTTTCCAGCTGGTTAAAGGGATTTGTTACCCAGCTAGTTTCCAGATTGAAGTCCATAAAGGAGTTTTAGCTTTATTTAGTTGATGCTAAGTAATGGTAACATTTAAAATAAGTGGGTTTTGTTGTCTTCTGTATTAGGTAACTTTCAGAGTGCTGTTGGTACTGAGTGGTGTAATAGGAGAACTGTCAGTAGTTGAGTATTGAACATCCTGTAACTAAGTTGGAGTTAAACAGATCCCTCCTCCTCTTACATTAATGAATTGTGAAATATCACATTAGAGAAAGCATACGTGTGTTGTGTCTTTGCACATAGACTGTGTCCTTAGACAAGCTGCTACAGACACATTTTCCCAGATAGGTGCCAAATTTTAGGCAGCAAAACAGTGATGAGTAAGGTTGTCATCCTCTGTACCATTGCTGAGTGACTTCATGCATCCTCTGTAACTGGTTGGAATGGGGAAGAAGAAATTTGGCATTCCTGATGCTCTTGGAGCCCCATAAGGGAGGCAGTGTAAGCTGGTGAGTGCATTCTGAAACTCACCTAGCATTCTTTGTAGCAGTTCCTCCACAAAAGCAATTGTCTGCTAATTGACAAAGGCGGGATGCACTTTGTCCAAACAAAGAAGTAGTAATTTGTGTTTTATTCTAATGGTGTGTAATCAGTTTTCTTTGGCTCTTGAAGAGACATTTCTAGCTGGTAAACACTCATTTTGAAGCAATTGCCAGTCAGTGGCAGAGCAGCTATCTCGTACAGTAGAAGCTGGCTATATTTCTGGAAGCAAGGCTGCTGGCAAAACTCAGTGAATAGTAGCTATTTCTTTTATCTTTTTGTCATTGTTGATGAAGTGTTGTGCAATTCAGCTGAAGTTGCAGGGATTGCGGCTGTTCTATAGTGAACTTTGATCTCCGTGCATTTATTGCTTCGTTACAGAAGTGCAAACAGTGTAAGTTTCTGAAATCACTCCGTCAGAGAAGCCTCTCATTCAAATGTGGGAAAGGTTTAAACTGACATGCTCGTTGCTTCTCTTCCAACATACGTGAGTGCTGGTGTGCTCTTGAGAAATTAGATGCTGCCTCATGCCCTCCCAAAATCTCTGCTGCTGGTACCCTCGGGATCCAGGCTGAGTCAGCCGTGCCCACTCACGCAGCTTGACCTGATGCTGGATTTCTCATGTAGGTTTCTTTTGGTAGAGCACGATGCTGATTGTCAGCACACAGCTTGTCAGCACACAGCGGAGTTTATTCTGCAGACTGAATCCAAATTTTGGTTCTTCATAGTATACACTCAAACAGTTCTTCAAAAGTAGTACCACAGGCATTTTTTGTGTTGAACTTTCTATAACTTTCACATGGCACAAAGTGGTTAATACTAGGCTGAAGTTACAAGCGTTGCTGTAGCATGTTTAATTCGTAGAGATAAGTAGCAAGGGCTGTTTCAAGTGTCCATCTTTTTGCCTGCCTTTGCTGTTGGTAGGTATCACAGGCTCATCTCTCAGTTCTCTAATGAGCTACACCTTGCTCATTAATCTCCTTATTAGTTCCAACCTTGATATTCCCCCTGCTAGTGCCAGGTACGCTAATTATGCTGTTCTCCAGCCTATTCTGAAGTCAGCTGTAGTTCTGCTGTTTTGAACAGGTTCTGGTATCTTTGTGTAGATTTCAGCAAGCTTTGATTTTTTTTTTTGTGCGCTCTGTAGATAACCAAAATACGCTTTCCATAATGAAGACCCAAAGCCCTTCCTGTGCACACAAAGGGGAAGGAAGAAGTACTTGCAATCTCACCTCCCTCCAAAACTTCATTTCCCGGTATTTCCCCAGCAGTGACAGCAAAACTCTGACAGCTGCTGTTTTTCCCCCCCCCTAAGTTTAAAGTCTTACAAGTTCGTCCATTGAGGTTCAAAGCAGCTTAGGTAATGCCAAAGCAGCGAGGGAAGGAGTTCTGTGTATTTTAAGTACACTTGGTTTCTCAGTTCATTACAGTAACAACAACAACAAAAAAAATCAGTACAGTTATTAGTCTGTTCTTTATTTTAATGCATGTTATCAGACTGCAATCACTTTGTTTTCGTTAGAAGTAATCTCTGACGGATTACTTAAACGTTTTTATATCAGTTTATATATTAATTAGATAAACTCCTGAATTCCCTTCCAGCATGAATTGCTCTTTGAACTGATCATTTGCAATATAGTGAGCTACGTTAAATCATTTTATGCTTTATTTGGAAGGTGGAGCTGTATTGAATTTCACTGGGAAGAACTATTAGAGAAGCCTATTTTCATTTGCTGTTACAGAATGCAATTTAAGGGTTACACAGCAGTTTCTTATTTTTGGCAAAACCTAAGCTGGGAGGTAATGTAAGTAGCTATTGATTGTGAAGTGTTTCTTATAATAGAAATGACTTCATAATTTGGTAACAGGTATTGGAAAAAGTATTTAAAATGAATTAAAAAAATCTATGTAATTCATATGATGACGTTAATCCAACCAGAAATCCTTACAGAGATTGGGACTGTGAGCACTGCTGACTTCAAAAATCAGCTGTCAGTAGAGCTACCTACTTTCTCTTCCTCTCCTGCGAAGGAAGAGGACGTGGAGTCTCTCTTCCTGGGCAGATTGTGACCATAGCTGTGATGTGACCCTCTTGAAGCAGCTACATCTGTGAAACACACCTATGTTAAGTTCATTCCTATTGTTGCTAGAAGGAAAAATTAGACTTTTTTTTTTTTTTTTTTTTTAACCCTACCTCTGCCCATTCTAGGTGGAAAAATCTTTTAGTCTATAGAAAGAGGAAAAAAAATGGTTTCAGGTCCTTTTTTACTCTGCAGAAATGGATGGTACAGAAGCGCTGTGGGTTTTCAGGTTGTTCCAGAGGTGATGCTCTGAGTGATGCCAGCACAGACTCGTTTTGCTTCTGGCAGAGCAGCGGTAATGGCAATCAGTGGATCTGTCTGGAGACAGCAGCTTCACGCTTGGAAGATTATCTTTGTAGTGCAAGGACAAGTAATATTTTTTTATTCATACGGGATTTAGATAAGTGGATTTGTGGGCAACCTGACAGATAGTAAACAAAACCAAGCCCTGGAACGTTAAATATTGTGATTTCTTCAAGGGTGCTGTGTGACTAAAAGGGAGCTTTTTATAGTGCACAGCTTTTCTGCCTTAATTTTGGGAATGGTCCACCTCAGCCATTGTGTCTAGAGGGTCACCAAATTCTTGAGATTAAATCAAAGTCTTCTTTATGTAGATACCAAGCCCTAAAGCACTGGTTCCAGGGAGTTTGAAACCTTTTACTCCAACTTCAATGATTTATGTTCTTTAACGCAGAAAAGCTCTAATTCTGAAAGAATGCTGATTTGAAACGTTTTCGTTATAAAGAGTAATTTAATGAATGACTAGCTACATATTGGACATTTCCTGGTATACAGTCAGTGCTCTTTCCTGTTTAAATGTGAGCCCTTTCCTATGACTAGTCAACAAATGTTACATTTTCATACCTGCAAGGACTAGGAGTTAATGTGGCACTGATTTGGGATGGACTGGGCAAGAAACTGGGGACCAAAGATATAGCTGGGGACAAAAAAAAAACAAAACACAACAACAACTCATTGGAGGGATGAGAAATATAAGAATTAATTTCAGCATTTGCATTTGGTGCAGGTGGTAATCCAATAAGCATCAGGGTTAATTGTCCTGACAGGAAAGTAAATCTCCACCTTAATTGAAACTTGAAAACTGGCTCTGGTTTCTTCTCAAGCTGGCCACGAGGGAGCCTTGCTTTACCATGAGGGTGGGCAAAGAGCACAGCAGGCTGCCTGTGGGGCTCGATGCTCCCTGCTCAGGAGGCTTTTGGGAACCCGTGAGCTCTTGGCTAGCCCCAAAGTGGCCGGGTACTTGGACCAGATGGTTGCAGCAGGTCCCTTCCAACTGAACTGCGCTATGTCCTAAAAACAGTTTATAAAAGATTCTGTGTGATGGTGATAGAAAATTGTCTTGTGTGCTTTACGTGTTTCCATTTTGTATTTTTAAATGCTTTGTTTTAATTTTGCAATGAACTTTTTTCATGTGAGCGTGACTGAAGGCTCTGAAAATTTAATGTATTTGACACTTAATGGCAGAAAGATACTTCATATTTCTGTTCCCTGTATTTCTTCTTGTTTCTGTTCTTCTGAACACTGCTCTTGAGCACTGGAGCTGACCTGGCTGCTCAGTGAGAGCAAATATTTTGCTTTGTATTCAGTTGTCATTTAGAGTTACCTTGTCATAATTTTCCATCTTTTTTCCTCAGTGAAATATGAAATAAACAGTCGTCCTTTCTTATTTTTAGAAAGATAATTTATTTCAAAGTAAATATGGGGCACACGGGAGCTCTTCACGTTCCCAAACTGTGGGCATCTGACTAAAGCCTGCCTTTGGGTCCGGGCCCCCTGCGGGCAGCAGGCAGGGTGTGTGTTAAAGCATGGGGCTGGGCTGTGACCCTGGGAGCTGGGGACACGTGTGTGATGTGGTGAGCACTGGGGCCGTGCTGGAACAGAGCGTGGACTCTGCCTAAAAGGAGGTAAAATCTGTGCCCCTGTGCCTTGAAGTGATCTGTAAAAATGGGCAGCTAACAGCTCCCAGCAGCTCGTTGGTGCAGAAGTATAAGATTGTTACGGGACTGACTCTGTACAAAGAACATAAAATATTGCTGACAAAAAGGTGAAATACTGGGTCCGAAAGCTCATGGATAAGGAGGAAGGCTTCAGTAGGCAGCGGGTACCAGTGCGGTGCTCCAGCCACTGCCGAACTCGGTCCCCAGCTGGGGGTTCCCCCTCTGGAGCCCGTCCTGGTCCTGTCACGCTGGGGGCTCCGACGGGAAACTGCTCGCTCTGCATTCCTGCCGAGACTGCCTCAAGTCACCCAGTGTGCCTCTGTGTTTACAGTTCGTGTTCACACTTGTTTGATTTTAAACTATTCCAACATTTGATTATTCTTGATATGATAGGAGACTTTACATTTGGAAGCGCTGATAGGACTAATAAGCTTCATTGGCTGAAATGAGTATGAAGGGAAAAATGTCACGTACTTCTGTGATTTGTTAATTTAATGATAATTTGTGCCACCCTGGTCTGCTAAAATCAATTAATTGCTGTAATACAAACACTCAAACTGTGCTTTTGTCCAGAAGAAAGCAATGAGCCGGTATTAATGATAGGTGAGGGCAGGTAGCTTTTTCAGCAGGTTTCATTCTGGATGGTACAGGAATATCAGCGTTTTGTGCCTAACAGTGCCTAACAGCGGGCAGGTTCTCATTTTGGAAGTCTGTGGGTGCCAGTTTGCAAGAAGGGCACCCGTGGGTGGTTGTTTTATAAACGTTGCTCAGGCCAACGGGGACACGCTAAGCTCAACTTAAAATTTATAAATTTCTTCAATTGAGCAGTTTCTGCTGCAATCACTGAGTTTCTGGCTGATGCAGAAGGTTTGCTGCCGGGATGTTGTTTTTCATTCATACAGGAGGAAGGTCCACAAATGCCTTGGAAATTTTTTCAGTTGTAATTTACCTTTACCAGGTAGCAAATCTGTTATTTCACAAGCCAAGCAGATCTGGGCTAAAACACAGACTTTACTTCAAGATACTCGATGATCCCAGCCAGGATATCTGGTCCTGTAGTGAGAAAAGGAGCAGTGAGGGCTGGAGCTGACAGATACGTGTGCGTTGCAAAGCAAGCCGTAGCTTTTGTGAGATGGCAGTAAAGCTTTTCAGTGCTGGAGGACTGCTTTGTCTTGTTCAGTTTTATTATTTTATTATATTTTTCTGCAGCTGTTGTAATCTATTTTAGCCTTAAAAGTGCATGGGAACAGCTTACCTTTGTAACTTCTTAATTCCACTGCTGGACTTGCAGTTCTGCTGGATTTCAGCAGGACGGTCTGCAGGGAGCCCTGTGCGCAACCTGTTCCTTTAAAGCTGTTCTGTGTAATGCCAAAGAGAGGAATCCCAGTACAGCAGTGTGCTTTTCATGTTTTTGAAGACATATCAGATGTCATAAAAAAAAAAAAATCTGTATTACAGAGATCAGCTGATGATAGAGTTCATCAGACTGCTATGCTCAAAGGCAGTAATTAATTGCCAGATACGACTAGCAGAAAATCAAATTTGGACAGTCATTCAGGAAAACTTTTTTTAGAAGTTTTGCGTTGCTTGAAATGTAAAAACTTGCAAGGGCAATTTGGGATTAAGTTAAAAACAAACCTTAAAAATGATTCTGATGTTGTAAATGAAGGGAACACACTCAGGCTGGGCAGAGAGTGAGCAAGGAAAAAGGGTCCAGGGGCTGTGCCCGAAGCTGTTTCTTGATCCTAAATCCTATGTAGGTTATATCCGGCTGTTCACATGCCTTCTGTTTTCTGGGTCTTGTAGGTTTTTCTCGTTTGTTTGTTGGGTTTTTGTTGTTTTAAAATATTGGACAAAATTAAGAAATAAACTGTGGATATCTAATAAAGAATAAGGCATAATATGACTTTCTTAACCTAGTCTTAATGCTAAACTTAATGAATTTTCCTGTGTCAGCTTGAAACAGCAACATAGTTATGAAACATGCCTGTTCAGAAGAGAAATATTTACAAATATTACGGCCTGCTTTTACAGTGCCATTAGGTACCAGATGCTTTCTGTAACCAGTGCCTCATACATAAAATGCTTTGAACAGTACCGCAGCCTCTGCAAATTGCCTTGTCAAATACACTTTTACATGGGATTTCAAAAGTAAGTCATCGTGTGCTAAGAGCATGAGCATCGCTTGTGTAGTAAATGCCTTAAAACATTGTTCCTATGTGCCTGAGCTGGAACAGGACGAGGGGGAGCAGACGGTCGTGGTCGTGCAGCGACACAGCAGAAGGCTTTGCAGAAGTGTCTGAGCTGCTGCTGCGAGCGATCTGCCTCGGCGAACAATTCCTAAGCAATGAAACGGGGGAAATGAAGCCATCTAGTTCTGAAAACTTCATAACAACTCGGCTTTCTGGTGGTGATTCTGTTCTGAATAAGCCTGCATCCTTCTGGCACTGGGGTAGAATAAACAAAACAAAACTTCGGGTGTTGCCAAGCGAAGAGCCCAGCGGATTACAAGGGGAGGTGGGGTGGGAACAGCAGTGTTAGTCAGCAGTATTGTTTTAAAACAATACCGCAAAAACTCGGATTGTTGTGTTCTTCTGAAAGGAGGACAAATTAGAGAAAATAGCCAAATTCATTATGGGGATGGTGGGAGAGGATTAGGGTAATTGGAGCAGCTGCTGCTTTCAAACGCCCTCGCCAGTCACAGCTCACTTGCCGTCGGTGGTGCGGGACCCATAAAATGCAGGAATCGTGCCCGATAATTCTGCACCCCTCTACTTGCTTGTCCCCAGGCCCTGTCCGTGCAGGGTGGCCGCATCATTTGGTCTTATTTACTCACAGCACAGGCCCCTTAGTGCCGTGCCATGCCACGTCCATACCCACCGCTGCAGTGGGGTGGCTGAGCTCTTGGTGCCGTGGTCCTTGGTCACTGTTGCTGCCCGTTTGGGACTTTATGGGAGAGCCCTCAGTCAGCCCAGCTTTGGGGGCGTTGCTGTGGGTTCTGAGCCAGGCTGGCTCCAGAGCTTTGCAGGACTTTAAGGGCAGGAGCTGGGCCATCTTCTGTGTGCCCAGGGGTGGCCAGGGTGCTGTAAGATGGGGAGAAGTTTTGGTAGTTGGTGCCTTGTCAAAGCTAAGTGGAGGAGCGGCGATAAGCCTGTGCAGGCTCTGGTGTTTGGAGGCAGAACAGGCACAAATGGTTCTCCACGTCTGGGTTACGCCTGTCAGAGGCCCTCTTCAGGCCTAAAAGTCAGAGGTGATTTTGTGGCCCCTCAGGAAGCTGTCTGGGAAGGTGATCAGCGTGTCGATGGAGCTAGTGCTTGGCGTAGAGAATTAAAACTCTGGAGTTCAGAGGGCAAGCTGTGTGCTGAGCTGGGATTTCACAGGAACAGCAGCACCGCTTCCCTCTGACCAGGGCTGCAGAGAGGCTTGAGGTCTCCTTACAGAGAACGTGCTGTAGAAGTAGGGAGGTTTTGCTAGCAGTGCTTACTGCAACCAACCCAGCCCCGCTGGCTGAAGGTGTAGAGCATTGGGTTTGGGTCCCTTTGTGTCCTGCCAGTGTTAGTGCCGTTCCTGAATGCCTCCGAGCTCCCTGTTGGGGTGGGTGCTGACCCACACCTGCCTGGCTCCAGCTCTCCATGAGGAACACATCTGGCATCTTCTGCCCTGCTTGGAGCTGAGCCACGCTTCAGGCTGCCCGGTTAGACAGGGAGGTTGTGTCCTGTCCTGCCTCAGCCTGAGGATTTCCATCTTTCTCGTAGTTTGAACCAGCAATCGGCTTCAGTGAGAACACATGTAGCTTAAAACAAAACCAAAAGAAATGCAACTCAGGGAGATGAAAGAGTCGTTTGCTGCGTTTCATAGCTAAGTTATCTCAGTGTATGTAGAATTTGGAACTTGGGAAACTGTTCCTGAAATGCAAAGAATCTCTGTGTGGTCAAATTGATGTTGTTTGTGCTAAGAAAGTAGTGTTGATAAACCTGATTTGAGATTTCTTTTTGCCTTCGGCTATTTCAGTACAGACGGCAAAGGCAAGACTTCCCTTGCCGTATTTACAATTGCTTCTCTCATAAAAGCAGGACAAGAAATGTACCACTTTTTTTCCTCCCTGAGATTGCTACTTGAATATTTACTTTTTATTAGCCATTGTGAAGTAGGTCTTAAAGCTCTGAGTGCTCGTTCTGAGCCACTGATGGGAGTTACTCGGAGGTACTGATAGCGCTGCATGGAGGAGACGGCCGTCGAAATCTGGAAATGTGTGAAACATCTTGGAAGGAAAAACAAAATTAAATCCCTGCATTTCTGAGGTCTTGATTTAAAAAGTGACTGCTCGTATATTGAGAGCTTATGTGTGTAAGCCTCTTACAAGTCTGTGGCAGAATATCCTGTAGCAGTGGGTGGAGTGCTAGGAGTGACTTGCAGCCTTGCCTACAGTTTCTGGGAAAATAAACCTACTCGTACTGCGCTGAGTTCCGTGGGTCAGATTTTCCTGGGTGGGAGTAAAACTAAAATTAGCAGACATCTATATTGAATAGGAGTGTGCTTTGAGGTCCTGAAGTCCCCTGAATTCTGACACTCGTGCAGCGTCGTTCTTTGTGAAATCAGTGGAAGCTGCAGAAGTGCTTTGTGCAAAATCTGCAGTGGTGGGGCTTAAATAACACAGCAAAACACCCAACACACCACTCATTATTGCTTTCAAAGTAGGGATGAGTTCCACTTCTATGTTTCTTATGTGAAGAATGATATAAGCTATTTGCAGTACAATATTTAACATTAGCAAGCCTAACTGTAAGCTGATAAGTACTTTAAAAATGTCATTAGTGTGGTCATGCCCTTTTAGAAGTAGGTTGTAAGATTTTAGAATTTTAGTGGATACACACAGGGGAAAAATAGAAGGGTTTTATGAATTAAAATCTCATCTGGTGTCAATCACTTTCTGAATGTATACTTCATGAACTCATGACTTGTATTTCTGTAAATCGGATAAAAAGGCTGTCTTTTAGAGACAGCTGTCTCTAAAAATAACTCCAGTATTTTTGAGTTTTATTTTGTAATTTAACAAGCCTTCTGTTTATTCAAAAAAAAAAAAAAGATACGTACACACACAACCTGCTGAATAACTTTATTTTTTCCAAAATATTTTGGATATTAACATTTTCAAATATAGCAGCATTTACAAAAGCAAATTAATGGTTTACTAAACAGTTTCGCTTCAGATTTTGATTTATTTTATTTACTGTGGCAAACAGGTTTTGCAGACTTGCAATGTATACAAACTAGTTTTTGCTAATGATAGCCACATTCTTAGCTAGTGGGCTCCTCTGAAGTTTAGGGTCTCTTTTTGCCTTGTTTATTAAGATTGAAATGTTCAGGTAATGTGTCGTGACATGAATCTGTGACTTGATTAAAAATTCGTAAACCTGTTGATGTTTAATCTTGTTTTATGGCAGCAAAGTAGCGCTGAGATCCATAAAATACACATGATTAATGTGGGCTTGAACAGATACCCCGTGATTTTATAGACCACTATTTTAGATATCAGACTTCTGTAATGAAACCAGAGAATAATTTATATTTTTCCTAGAAATGGCTTCTCACTGCTGAGCTGAAGCTCTGCTTACAACATCCCAGCCTTGCATTTAGAAGTGGAGTTGTCTGTCCTGCTGCTCAGTGAATTAGGAAATGGGCTGCTGAGAGTTTTTGAAGTTTGTTAGTCTGTATTTAGCCTTATTTTGTGTGTGTGTGCACTGTGATTCTGGACGTTTTTAATAGATGCAATGAACAGAAACACAGAACCCCTTGGTGATCTTTGGCCAAATAACTCGATTTTTTTTTTCCTCCCCCGTTTTTAATAGATTTCCTCATGCAACTAAAAATACTGCAGTTAAGTAGGAGCCGTGGAAGCAATCGATTTACCCAAGAGGTTATTAATGGCTTTATAGAGGAGGCCCTTCTGAAAGCAAAGCAATGACTTACAGCCTCGTCCCGTCTAGGTGAGCCGTCGCACATCCCTGCCTCCCCCATGGAGCTGGCGGCTGGAAGGAAGGAAGGAAGGGGCTGCAGCAGCTCTGCAAGCCCCCCAAGCGAGGGGGAGCAAATTGGGTTTGGTTTTCAGATGCAGTTTTGATCTCAGCTTTGTGAGTGATGGGGTAGGAGCGAAGGAGCCCCTGAAAGTGGCTCCGAAATGCAGCATGAGCCCAGCGGAGGAGCTTTTGTGCGGAGGAGACGCACGGGCTGCAGGCAGGGTCTGGAAGCATTTTGCTGGGCTTTGTGTGTGGAGAAGCTAAGTATTACGCTATTTTAAGTGTATCTTTAATCCTGTACGTTAATCGAGTGACTTTATCGTAATTATCTTTCAGTATAATTATCTAATTATAATATTAAAAGACCTAATTCTTCGTGTGAAATTACTTTTTTTTTTCCCTGTTTGTGCCTTGTGGTATTTGTCAAAACACTTTTGCTACTCAACAGCTTCTTTCAACTATAATTTTTACTTTTTTTAATGCTAAAAATTCACATGACGTTGATTGCTGTATATTCCTATTCGTATTAAATTATAATGATGCTCTGTAACATTTTCTTAAATTATAATGATGCTCTGTAACATTTTCTTAATCGTGCTATTTGAGTTTTCGACTTCTGAACAAATAAGATCAATTTATGGAGGGAGATGGATAATCTAAAAACAAACTGAAGAAGCACTATAAGCATCTAACATAAGGCATTTTAAAACTTTTTTTTTAAAGCAGGATTTTGAGGCAAGGACTTGGTGTTTGCTTTGTAGTATAACTCCAAAGTGACTTTTTTTTTTTTGTTTCCCTAGGGAAGAGGCGAAGAGTTTACAAAACCTTAACTACAGTGTACAGACAGTAAACTCTACCTTAGTTCCAGTATTGTTTGGTATCATTTCACAGGCTGGGAATTGAAAAGGAGGTTTCCAGATATATGGATGGAGTTGGTGTAATCCTGCTTTGCAGCTCAAGGACGTGTGATATGAGCATGAATTTTTCCCATTTGACTTTACAGAATAAGAAGAGGCAGCGGCAGACCCCTTGTGAAAGGCATCTAAGGTGCATGCAGCAGAAACATGCCTTGGGGACCCTGGTACGAAGCCAGCGGGGTTCAGACACAAACTGTATTTCTTTAAGCAGCTTTTGGTCACATTTTCTCAACCATTGTGCTACCAGCAGAGACTCTGAGATTCCCCCAGCCCGTTGTCAAGTCCTAAAACCCCTTCCCCAGCCTGCAGCAGCCAGTGGCCTCGTTGCAGAGCACTTCTCACGGGCTTGTTCTCTGCTGATTGAGGTCCTCGGTTCCACATAACCAACTTTTTGCTTATGGCTTAAAGTTAAGAGAGGGAGAACACTGGAGTAGTGTTCAAAGATACAGACAGCCAAATAGAAGCCACATTTTTCCTTGTTCAGAGTTTGCCTATGAGAGCTGTGAATTCGGGAGAGCAGCCTGCTGGGGCTGATCTCACCCAGGGTGCCGGGGCAGCTGCAGAGACCAGCCGTGATTCCTCCGTGCCTGCAGTTCACACTTTGGCTTTTTGTAGGCTTGCTGAGGTTCCCTGCTAGGCTGCACACACACATTTTCATTTTTAGTTTGTGTGATGGATTTCTCTAATGCGAATTTATTGGTGGACTCTTGCTCCTTGGAGATGGACTAAATTTAAGTGTGTATTTGCTACCTCTTAAAGCTATTACAGAAGTTACGAGGTTATTTATGCAAAATAACTAATAAAATGAGTTCTGCCTTTAATGACGAACCTGGAATGATAGGAAACAGTCATTTCTCCTTTTCATAGGAGTGTGTGGGTCATGAAGATATCGTGGCTCTAAAAGCGAACAGATGCTGCAGGGCTTGGGAGCAGAGTTCTTCTCTTGCCTGCCTCGCTGAATTTTTACAGCCAGCATTAGCTAAAAGCCTTCTCCTGATGCATCAATGCAACGAAAGATAGCTTCACATTCATATTAGCAGTGTGTTTTGTTGTCTTTGATGGAAATGCCCGTTTCATAAAACCTGACAACCCGTTTTGTTGGCAACGTGACTGTTCGTAGGCAGGAGAGTTCCCTGTTGCAGGTAGAGGCGGTGGGGCCACACTCTTGCTGGTCAGCTACTGTGGCAGCCGGGAAGCACCTGTGGCTGTTGGATGCTGCTTTCAGAGGTAAAATGGCTTATAGGATTTACCATGGGGGAGAAGAAGGGAGAACCTGGGATACCTGCTGGGTTACGTGCAGGGATTGCAGGCTGCCTGCGTGCGGCCCTGCAGTACAGCCCAGAGGTACCTGTGCGCTGCCGACGCCGTGGGCTCCGTGTCCTGCTGCCAAGCTGCCTTGAACAGCGTCGTGCCGCCTTCCAGGAGCAGGAGGCTTCAGAGCAGCAGTTGCATAAATAACCCCATATCCCAGGTAAAATGTAGGGTTAAGGTTTGGTGCTAATGCCAGTGGAAATACGTAAAGTATTGGGACTCTTCTAAGGACTCGGCAAATCAGTTTTATTGGTAAGAACGTGAACACAGACCCGTGCTGTAGTGAGAACTTTTGTTGAGACGGCTTTTTAACTCTGTATTTTTATGAAATTTTATTAGTTAAGTGCCACACAACACAAAGTTTAGCATATACTCTTAAGTGTTTTACGTGTTATTGTAGGTAACTGCAGTGACACTTCAGAGTTCCCGTCTTTAATTCATTGGTGCAGTAATCAAAAAAAACAAAATCTCAATTTTGATTTCTACATTCAAAATAATAATGAACATTTTCTTAGAGTAAGTCATTTATTTCTAGATTGAGTTTTTTTCTTTATTCCATACTGTAGCAAAAGATTGCAGCGTGCAGTGTATTTAACATCTTGTTCTGAAGTTACCTTAGAGACCACATCTTTGGTTTGACTAAGTATTTTAGATGGTTATTTTGCTTTTTTTCTTCTTGCTATTATTTGTAGTGCTGTAAATAGATTTGTCTAGGCGTTGTTAAATAGCCTGCAGACTTCTTATAATAACAGGAAGATTTTATCAATACCAAAAAGTCAAATCCTTGCATTTGCTGCAATTCAGGAAGGTGGTGGTGATCTACTGGACCCTTTCTTCCTCTCTTCCTCCCTCCCAGAGCTCTTGTGTCAGCAGGTCACTAAGGGGCCTGCTGGTGGTCGCTGGTTGTTGGAGGTTCCCAAGGCAAACTGTCCATGGAAGATATTCTGGAGGCGGTGTACAGATAGCTGCTGCTACTAATTGGAAAGTTGGGTGGGTTTTTGTTTGTTTGTTTGTTGCATTCTTGCCTCTGCTCATGGAAATTAAATTCTTACTGTGCTGAAAATTAGAAAACCTACAAGTAATTACTAACCCAAAACTTGCGTTATTTTGCAGTGTAATTGCCTAACTGATGCTTTTTTGCTGAACAGAGCAGAAGCTCTGTTGGAGGGGAAAAACCAGCCCTAGCAGAGGGAGGGAGCGCTGCCGCTTGTGCTGCACGTGAGAGCTCCGCGGCAGGTTTGTTCCCAGCTCAGGGCAGGGGTGTTAGGGTCCCAAAGCAGCAGGGCTTCTTCCCAGTTTGTAGAGTGAAAATAACACTGCTGCTATTTCCCCCCGTCTTGTATTTGTTCCTATTCCTTTCTTTGCAGTTCTTGAATTATTAAAGATCATAAGTAACATATCAAACTAGATGGTGTCTGCGCATGAGGGGTATTTGGGGTTGGTGGCGTATGGTACGAGCGTACCATAAGTCTGAACTGTGGCCCGTGTGATTTAATTACTTCATATTTTTAATACACAAAATAATTGTATATAATATTTAAAGCTGAGTGTTTTGACTTGTCCGACTTCCTCCAGTCTTTTTTTTTCTGGAGGAGTTAATGAGGGAGAAACTTGGAACAAAATTAAAGTTAGAAGTGGAATTGGGTTTCAGTAAAATAATCGGAGAGTTAGGTTGTGCTTATTCACAAGGAGAATAAAAGAAGCGTCTTTTGCATGGCTTTGTCCGAGGCTGATGCTAGCACAAAAATGAAGTCCCTGGAAGCAGAGCGTCGGGCTCCCTCCTGAAGAGTGTGTCGACAGTTAAAGGGCGCTCCGTTATTTATTTGGGTTTCTGAAACTCCTCAATCCCGATCCATGTGACTGTTTCCTGAACATATTGTGATCTCCGAATGTGACAAGCAGATGCTTCTGATGGTTAAGCAAACAGTTTTTATGAAAGACTTCTTTGTTATGAAATGGCAGAGACGTCCTGCAGGCAGTGGTGCTCATCTTCTGCTGTTTGTTCATCTTCCGAACAGCAAGAGCTGCTGGAAGGCCGGCGGTGACAGGGGAAAAACGGGCACTGGAAAGTGGTAGGAAACAAGCAATGAGTAAAAATGGAAAGCAGAGAGCCCCTATGAGTGCTTTCTCAAACACTTCATGTAAATAGCAGTGCCGTTCCCATAACATATTCCCATTTCCAAGGTCGGGGCCCTTGCTGCTGGAATCGCAGGGGCAGCGTGTGCGTGAGAGGGACTGGGGCTGCAGCTGTGCGGCCTCTCCCCCTCCCGCTCCCCCTGCATCGCGGCCGTGTCCAGCCCTGAAACGGGGCCGTTCAGAACTGAAAGCTGGATTTATGAGTCAGTGTATTCTTATCAGAAAGAGCTCGTTGTGTGGTGAGATAACGGGTGTAAAACACTCGGTGTTTTGAACATGAACTGCTTTCCCCGAGCCACATGCAGTGATGGGAGAAATAAAAATTCAAGGAAAACTACTTAGTATCTGTATTTTAATTTTAATTCCAGAAGATAAAGGGAAAAAAAAAAGGCAATTAAATTTTTTTTATTTTTTATTTTCTTTCAAAATAAGAGACTAAACTAAACTAAAAGTGTACGGCAACTAAAGTGTACGGGTTTTTAGGTTGTATCAGTCCTTGTAAGTACAGCAGTGTTGTGACAATTTAGGTTTTAGGGTCTTAGTATTTCTTCACCTTAAACCTATTTAAGTATTTCCTACAAAAAGGTCTTGTAATAAGATTCTCCAATCTTCTCCGTTCAGAAAGTGTTATTAACTTTATTAACTTCTGCTTGTTCCTTTTGAGCAGTAAATGTGCGGAAATAGCAGTTTTTCTCTCTTGGAGCATTAAAGATTCTTTCTAATCTCGTACTATTTTTAAGGTGTGGTAGTCCAATTTGTGTAATTTGAATTCTCTTCTGTATTTTTTTCAGGTTCAAGCCATTTTTTCCATTTCAAGTATCACCACCTGATGAATATGAAGATCGGGACCTCTGTATACAGGATTTTCTGCTGATAGAAGGTCGACTACAAGTCACGTTAATTGAATGTACAAGGTACCTTTTGTGGTCTTTTGCTTATTCTTTATTAAGCAAGTACACACATGTTCCTTAATTCGTAGTAATTATAGCTGTAAGCTTGTGCTGATTCAAGAAGTGGCATCTTTGTTGTGATGGAGCTTTAATCAAGAAATATATTTTTAAAGTAGAAATGAACACATGAAAGCTGTAGCAAGTTTGAGGCAATTCTACAGCGTATATGTATGAACAGGGATTTCCTTTTATTTTGGATTTTGCCTGTTTAAAAGCTAATGTGCCTCTTGTTTTTGTTTTTATTTGTTTGGCACTCCAAATTATGAATCTTTTTCAGGACAATATAAATGTTGTAATTATCCTATTGTATTGTGTTGCAAGCACAGGCAAGTAATTGTTTCACTGTTTTACTTAGATCGATCCAAATAAGTTTTATGAGGCATTATTTGTCTTTGTTTTGAACAAAATAATGGGAAGAAAGAAAATGTACCTCCTTATTTATTGAAGAGAAAATTATTCTCTTTAAAACTGGACAAAGGTATGCAGACATGGTTTGGTTTTGTGGTTTTTGTTTGGTTTTGTCAGACCTTTTAGTTCTTGGTTTATGGTAGATCTTATCTTCATGGTGCTTAGGCTTTGATCTAGCCTTGTGCCATTCTGCTCTTTATGAACGAAACCTCTGGTTTACAATGTGTTTGTTTTTTTTTAACTAGCTTTTTCATTAGTTGTATTGCCAAGTAAGCTCCTTTTTGCTTTTTTTTTTTTTCTTGTAGCCTTGTACAACCATCTTGGAACTTTATTTGCTGTGATGATGTCTTTTATCAGTGCTATTCACCATTTGCAACAAGCTTATTTCTAGATGATGATCTTCTGCTTATGCTTCTTGTTTGGTCTTTCTTGATTGTGTTGGTCATGAGTGATTTTTATTTTTATTTTTTAATTTTGGGGGGCAGTAAAATTGCTGCTTACCTTTTTTCCTAGCGTTGTGATCAGCCTCCTATGAACACACCAATAACGTTGGTGCATTCCTTGGTTGTTAAGAGCATTTATTCTTCATCCCCTCTTAATAAAGAAGCTCAAGATCTCTCTGTAGACAGTCTCCAATTTCAATTCAATAGTGTGTTTGCTTTTATTATAATAGGGCCCAAAATAACTCTTTAAGTTACATGCAGTTGTTTTTGGTTTGGAAAGTCACTTTAAAATACCGTGTCTTTCCTGCATCTGACATACTGTGTGCAACGTTGCCAACGTAACAGTACTGTTTTGCTTCTTTCCGTTACCTTCTAGAAGCCAGATTGCTCAGTTTGACATCATCAGCTGACCTCTCAGTATTTTCAGCTGTCACAGATGCTTATCAGATGGCAGCGAGAGGATGCAGTTGCTGGCTTGTCAGGCCTTTTGAGCTTCAGGTCTGATTTAATCTATTTTATGCAGTGTGGAATTTCTAGATGCACTCTTGAAAGCTGTATGAACAGACACATCTCAATTTACATGGCTGACTTTGGTCCTACAGTAATTTCTCAGATCTTCCAAGTTGTTCCATCCTTTTTTTGAACTTAACCACAGCTGCTGTCTCCAAAATACCCCTCTAAATGAATATTCTTGCTTGCTTTGCACCTGAAGACATTTGTGAGGTAGAAGCTGAAAGGCACGGAGAGGACTTTGGAAGTAGAGAAAGAAATACACAATATGCACAAAAGTAGCAATGTCACAATTTCCCTTTTCATTACTACTGCGTGTGAAGGCTATCCGGGGCTGTTGGCAAGGTTTCTTTTTGCAATACCACTCCATATGCTGACATGCGGAGAGTTTTTCACCAACATCTGCTGCTGGGACCTCTGCAGACCTGTTGCAGTCCCTGCTGGCGTGCTGGGACTTCGCCTGGAGCCTTCCAGTGAGTGCTGTGACCTGGTACTGACTGAGCATTGCTTCATTTCCCCAGACTTCTTAGTTCTTCACCCAAAGGTGCTTTGAGGTCACTGAACCTCAAGAGCCTCTTCCATCACAGGCAGTCTGTGTGAGTGAATTCACAGCAGAATGGTCGGCATCCTCTAATGAGAACCGTCATCTGGAGGGGGGCACCTGAAGTTTTCTTCCTTGGCAATCTTACCAATGCCAGAAGTGAAGATCACCATGATTTCTGTATATTTTTCAGTTTTGCTCAATGCCTGAGGATTTTACATTCTTTCTCACTAGGGTAGCAATGGCAGAGCTGAGTGGTTTAAGCTTTGCTTTGGTCCTTGCGTGGAGTAGTAGCGTTCAGTTCCTGTTTTCTGTTCTAAGCAATTAAGTCTTGAACGACAGCAGTGAAATTGCAGTGATGAAGCATCTTGCAAACTCTTTGTATGTTAGAAATGTCTAACTTAATTTCATTTTGTTCTTCACATATCCAAATGCATACTTCTTGCACTTTTTCTAATCACCTTGTTACTTGTTTGAAAGAAAATTTTTGTGTATTTTTACATGAAATTATTGAAAGAATGGAAACTTCACTGGTGTAGATAACATTTTACAATTTTTGTCTGACCTATTGAAAGCATGTTTTTATGATTGTAACACCTTCACAGAATACTTTCATTGCAAAAATGTATCTGTAGGTGAAAACATTGTACAATGTGACAGTTTCTTTCTTCTACAAAAGAGAAAGGAAAAACTTAAGTTAGACTAACAATTGCATCCTTGCCTTAATTTTTTTTAAGGAGAGAAAAGAACAAAGCAACACGCTGTTAAATCTCCCCATATGACTTTTTAAAGGTACTCTGCGAAGAAAGTCTTAAATCCTGTCAACTCTTACTATATTAAGCAGAATATTCTTCTAAAACTGTGCCACAATGTGGGCTTTTAAAATGAACATTTGTTTTAATAACCTTTGTGGACAAGGAGAATTTTCCGAAGACGGTCATTTTGTAAAACACTGCAGTGTGTACCCGAGACCGATGTGTTAGGTTTGGAGTTTTATGTTTATTTTTTTTCCCTTTTGCCCTTGAGTGGACTTCATGCAGCAGTGTGTGGATGTTGAATCTGCTTTTGGCATTCTTAAAATTCAGGAAATATTCTGCTTATTTTGACTCCAAAACTGTTTGCAAATAAAATGGTCACAGTTGAAATTAAAAAAGTTAAAAAAAAAAAAAAAAAAAAAAAGTTGTAAAGGAAATACATTGAGCTTGCTTTTATGTACCTGGTAATAAATAAGATGTTAGTATAGATTGATGTGTGCTTTGTACATACGGGGTTCTTGTTGGATTTGCATATCAACCCTTTTGTATCACCCTACAAAAAGCAGCCAGCTTGATAGCCCTTCTAGTCATCCTCCTCTCTTGGGGACTGTAGAGACAGGCTAAAGTCCTGGGCTTCAATCAGCCCTAAGAGCTGAGACTGCCCCCGCCTAGGCCCCGTTCTGCTGCCTGCCCTCTGCCAGGGGGCCTCCTATAACATTTGGGGTCTGTACGGTGCCGGGACAGCCCGGAGCTGCTGCTGTTCCGGCTGCTCTGCTGAATCACTCTGCTCTGCCTTGTGCTTACCCGAGGGTATCCCGTCTGGAGGTAGGGAAGCAGTAGAAATCATCCTTCTATATACCTATTTTAATTACTCAGGCAGTAACTCAATCATTTTTTCTTACTGGTGTAATTTTTGCTTGGGCTATAAACTTTGTTTCAGGGCGTCTTTCATACACTGTTTGTTACTGGCTTATAAATGTTACATCTGTGGAGTACACAGTAATCTGCATTTCAATATGCAGTTGTTTGAGGTGTGCTGTGATGCGATTGTAATCAGTCTTTATCTGCAGCTGCACTGGAGAATCCAGCTCTTCTGTTTGCGTGCTATCGGAGATGTTATTCAAACAAAAACTTCCTTAGTGGCATAGAAGCGAAAATTTCCCCTTTGTCTTCCTGAAACTGGAAATTGTATTCCAAACTCCAGCACAAAGTGTCCATGGACCAGGACTGCTCTTTAAGCGTGCATTTTTGCTGTCCTGCAATACGGTTCTTCAAGTAGGGTGTGGGTAGCGTAATATAACATGAAATCTCATTGTTTCCTATGCACCTTTTACGTTATGGTATAGTTGAAAATCACTTTTTTTTTTTCCCCAGTTGTGATGTACCTCCTGTCCTTGTTCTTGTATGTTACTTGTCACCAGTGCAAGACAGATAAATAGCTGCTGCACTGGTATTTTAGAGGAATTAGGGGTTTAGAAACAGGCAAGGACTCCTGGAAGATACACTGTTGAGAGTTTTGTCTGTCTGTCTTTTATCTTTTGAACTGCATTAACCAACTGGATCTTTGATCAGCTTCGTTATTGTTCCCCCCAACCCCCTGACCCACCATGCTTCCCTCCTTTGCAAAGCTGGAGAGGAAACTTGTCCGGTCCTGTCGGGTGAAATGCAATGTGTGCAAGCAATGACCAACTGTGGAAAAACTTTACTGAACTAGCTGGTGGCGATGAGTTGCAGTTGACACAGAAGAAAAAGTGCATTTTTCAAAAGCAACTACGAAAAGTAGAATAGGAGAGCCACGGAAGGTTGCTGAGGATAGTTTAAAAATGAGCAAAAAGGGTATGAGCTGGTCAGTTTAGGTAACCCTGAAGGAACTTAGTCTTGCCCAGACAAAATACCTGATCGCTTGGTTCTGAGGCTGGATTTCTGCTTACTGTAATCAAATCAATAGCGTCTAGACAAACGAGTGCTGAAGGTCAAGCTGGAAGTGCCACTGACAGCTGCTCTTTGCAGGGTTTCAGTAGAAGGGATGGGGCAGCACGCAGCCTGGACACCTGAGGCTGGCAGCACAGC
The DNA here is from genome assembly GCF_963932015.1 of Anas acuta. Taxonomy (NCBI): domain Eukaryota; kingdom Metazoa; phylum Chordata; class Aves; order Anseriformes; family Anatidae; genus Anas; species Anas acuta. The sequence continues at coordinate 31,410,096 of NC_088985.1, read as the reverse complement.
ATGCAGCCACAAGGCTGGCACCTGGAACAGCAAACACAGCAAAATGCTGGGCACCAACCCAGGGGTAGATGTAGAACTGAGTAACTGTAAGAATCTTCGCAGTTGAATTATTTGTAGAGATACACACAAAAGGAATACTTCTTCCATTCCCTGTGCTTTAACGCAGGCTAGAAAGCTGTTGTAGAATGAGGTGTGTTTCCTTGGGATTGGGGTAATTTTACCAATTCCAGTTGCTTAAAAAAGTTGCTTTCAATTGTTTTTACTTAATTTTCAAAGTATATTTAATATATAATAATATAGATATCTCCATATCTAGAAATCTACACACTTTTTAATCATAAATACTTAACCGAGAAACATTAATTAAAAACATCAAAATGAACAGAATATTGCTGTGATTTGATTACAGTTTTTGTCTCCATCTGAAGAGTTGTGTAATAAATCACAGCCATAAATAAGCTAGTTTGGATGAAAGCTTAGACTTATTTATTTTGAAGTTTTCTATATGCATTTGACAAGGATCGTTTCTAATGGCTCTCTTGGAAGAGCACAATTTATCGGAGGTTTTTATTCCCAAATATTTATTTGCTTCTAAGTACTGAGAGAGAAACTGTGTACAACTTCATTGCTTCCCACACACCCCCTCTTATAGCACTGTTACCTAACTGAAAAGCTTTGTAGCCTTCTGGAATAGAATAAGATGCCTGAAGAACCACTTCTGTTTGTTAGGAAATAGTTTACTGCTGACTGTGTATCTGTGACTTTGCTACTACAGTAACACTCTCTCTCCAACCAAGGAAAGCTGTTGTATGTTGTGAAGTGTAGGACTAGAGCGAAAGACTCTTGTATCTGTAACTGCTTTATTTTTTAAGCTATTATTTTATATAAAAATAGTAATCTGCCAATTGAACACTTTAAAAACAAACAAACAAAAAAAGCAAACAACAAACACCCCTTCCTCCCTCTAAAACCCTGCCCCTAAAGCCCTAGCTAACATTTTAAAACAATTTTAGATACGTGTAAAATACTTCCACTAGAGGGTGGCAGTGCCTTGCATTTTGTGAAAGGCTGTGCTTTTGGAATCACTTAGGTATGCACTTCTGTGTCTGTACACATTGAAAATAGTAATGGGGTGTACAAAGGAAGAACGTGGAGTTTAATATGATACTTAGGATGCATACTAGTATTACAATTCTTACTGTACGCTTTTCTGTTTCAGGTTGTTTATATTTGGATCCTATGAAAGAGAAACAAATGTTCATTGCACAATGGAGCTGAGCAGTAATGTTTGGGAAGAAAAATCAAGGAGTTCCATTAAAACGGTAAAAACAGGTTTAAGCTTTACATATTGCAGTATGTTTTATGTTCTTAGCACATTGTCTAGAAAGAATGTATCTTTTGAACAACAAAATAGGTGATTTAGCAGGAGGAAAACCCTAAAATATAATGGACCAGTTACTATTTTTTAATTCATTGTCAGATCAGCATGGATGGATCATGTTCAGTTGTCACAGCTGTGCTTGAAAATGTACCTGATTGGAGCATATTGATTATCAGCTGTACCAATGCATTAAAACAGTCAGTGTAAAATAGGTATTTTGTAGTTCTGTTACATTTGAGTGAGGCAATGAGAAACAGTGAATGAAACAATGAAAACAGTGAAGGAGATTTATCTGTCTTTCACTGAGCCTATTCCCTTCTGACACAGGCATTGAAGATGTATGTGATCAGAGGGTTAGGTTAGACTGATTTCCTCCTTTTGTCTGTATTTTTGACAAAAGGCAGAGGGAATTGCTGTAGGTCTCTTTTGAGCATATGAATCCTCCCAGGTCTGCTGCAGAAAAATGCTTTTACAAGTGTCTGCAAATATAGAAAGTGGCAGTATTAGTGGTATTGTATGTTAATCTTTTATTATCGTACTTGATAATGTGAGTTCAGCAGCACTGAGCCTACAAATTGCATTTCTCCTTTTTTTTCCTTGGAGGATGAGTTGCCTTTTTTTCCCTGTCAAACAAGAGGTGCAATATATGAAAGAGCCTTTAAATTTCACATTAGTGATATTGTGGTAGTCATCAAATGGAATTGGGCTTATGCTGAGCAGTAAGTACTGTGCCTATTGAAAACAAGAGAAGCTTTAAAAAGACTTTATCTTAACAACTGGCTTCATACAAAGAAATCACCACAACGAAAATCAATGTCCTGCATTTTACCCTCTGCTGTCTGAGTGCAACTAGCTTAAGCCCTGTGCCTTTGCTGCACCAGACTGGAGTTCTGGAGACCGGCAGCGTTGTCTGGATGGAGTGGCCAGAAGCCATTCAGCACCTCCTTCAGTTTCCGCAGTTAAATTCCATTCTGTGGTGTTTTAAAAACTCCTGGTGACAACTGCTATGGTATTTGTTTTGAGTATAGAGTGTAGTAGACAAAAATACTGTTTTGGGTATATTACACAGGAAGTATTTTCCGTGTACTGTGTCTTGCCTAAACGGATGTGTGTCTGAGCAGCAAAGACAGCTGCCTCTTGTTGTTGCAGCTGCTGTATTCTCAGTCGAGTGAAAAACTTGACGGGTGGAAAGGATGCACTCTTGCTTCCTCAGCCCTCTCAAGCACTCGGTTGCAATTAGCTTTCTGAGCACAGCATGGGGAGGCAGGCGGGAAGGCACAAGCAGGGAGTCAGGAGCTGGTGTGCAGGCAGAGAAACTTCTGAGAGCTTTCTTGGAGCCTGGGTCAGCAGCCGAACGTTGTAGGAACCAGTGGTGGCTCAGGACTGTGTTTTCTGGAGTTGTCTGTCTTGGCCTTCTCCAGTCAGGGCTGTTTGGTTGAGCTAGGCACGTCGGCTCCCTGAGCTGACTCTTTGTGTGATAGCTGCAGCTGCAGTGCTAGCCAAAAGAGGAGGAAAGGTGTGTAGGGAAAGAAGAGAGGGATGGTGGCAGCTTAAACTAGTGTCAGCTGCAAAGCATCGCGCTGCCAGAGGTGTTAGGAAGCATAATGGGTTGCAGCGGTCCTGAGAGGATTTACTGAGTTTAGTTAACCCTAGAAGTTTCAAGATTTCATTGAGTCAGTAGGCAAGGTAGAGGTTTGGGGTAATTTGTTTGCAGATATTTTTGTTTAATCTGTTTTATGGAGCTGATAATTTTGTTTAACTTCTGGTTTGCTATATTCTACCTCTAAAGATTTAATTCTGTTTGTATGATTGCATAAAGATGATACAGGAGCAATTCAGCCCTAATTCTGGCCAGTTCATAGTTTTAACCCATTCCTAACAAGTATTTCAAAATTTTCAAGAAACAGGCAATATTGTCAGTGTTTAGAAAACCATTTCAGGGTTTGCACCCAGTTCTGATACTAATTTATTTATCTGAATGACCCCTTTGTGGGGACAGTCAGTGTGTGAAACTGTGAACACACTCTCAGGGTTGCTGCTCTGGTAGTTACGGTGGCAGTGCGCTGATTTAACATAGTACTCTGGATGAACTGATTTGTGCTAATTTATAGGTTATCTTGAGTAGCAATATTAGGATGTGTCCTGTTGCTCTTTTGCTGGCAGACAGTGTGGCACTGTGTGTTCCTGACAGCAGATGGCAGTAGGGCTAAACTGATGGCAAGCAGAAAGGCACGGGTCCTGTTTAAAATTATATATTAAAAAAAGAAAATAAAAAAAGTACTCAGGCTGAGATTCAGCTCATCTTCTGTTTGAGCACCTAAAGTGAAATGGCAGGTTTTCAGAATTTTGGCTTTTGGCTTGCAATGTGCAGAAGTTTAAGTATCTGTGTTCCAGTTCTTCATTGCTCAGTCGCTGCCTGCCAGAGAGCACAGGCTCCTGATCTGCGTTGCTCACCCTCTAGCTCTGCTGCCAGTGTGAGGAACTCACTGGGTTCAGCTGCCGTGAGCTTCAGGTGACTGAACTTTAAGGTCCTGTATTTGAAAGTCGTGATGTGGTTGAATACAGCACCTGTAAGTTAGCACCTTGCAAAACTGTGTTGCTTTTCAGCTTCAGTTCACCAGATGTAGGGAAATCACAGAAGTCTCTTTTCCTTAGGAAATGACTTTAAATATGCAAGTTAAGTCACAAAGTATCAAGAGATCTTGCTGGGAGGCAAGAGAATTTGCCAAGCCCCGCAGTTAAAAGAGAAATGTTGCTAACGTACTTAAGATTGGAACTTACTTATTTTCCTGAGTAATTGCAACTATATGAATATCTTGCTAATATTAAATCCTTCTTTTATTGCCCTTGTGTACAATAATTATTTGAGATGAAGTTGCTGGAATGAATAATAGGTTCAGAAGCTATGGAGGAGAAATAATAGACTAAGTTGAAGTGAGAAATAGTTAAATAGGTTCTGGTTGAAAAGTGTCTGTAATTTGTAATGGTGTCATCCAGGCACCATTCATCATCTTCGTCATTCAGAATTTGTCACCTGAGTGATTGCACTCAACAATGTTCCTGAAGAAAATTCTCATAACTTTCTGCACTTATTAGCATTTTTATTTTTTTACTAGGTTAGTAATAGTGATAGAAGATTAGACAGGCTTAATACTTCATAATGAATTTGGTGAGACTTTAATCTGATCCCATTATTTATGGAATATTAGTAGATGTCAAAATTGGTTTTTGAAAAAAGGTGCTGTGTTATTGAGCACGTCTAGACTATTTCTGAAGTGTCCTAATACAAAGGTGTTTCTAGAGAGATGATTTGGCACATTCCCATGTGACATAAGTAAACATTCGTAAATACCTTAATTAGTAGTGTGTGCTGCTGGAATTAACGTTAATCACTGCATTGCTATGTAAAATTTATTTATGCATAGGATGTAGTAATTAGACAGCAGTTAGCAACATTGGATTAGTAGACAGGTATTTCATAGCTAAAAAATTTAGGTATATCTTTACCTAAATACTGGGCAGTGTGTGCATATATGAAAAATTTGTGCTCTTCATTGGATGTAAGAATGTAGAGTAATGGGAGAAAGGTTCTCAGTTATGAAACAAAATGCTCTGTGATTTCTCTTGTCTATCTTTTTCTGCCTTTTTTTTTTCCACAAGAAATTCAGGAGCACAGGGTAATTACTTCTGATTTTGAAATAATCACGTCATATACTCTGAGAAAATTTGAGGGAAAACCTTTAAATTCTGTTTTCAATGATGTTGCTCCTTGAGGTAACGCTGTAGGAATGGCAGCACTTCCATATCCTTAAAGGCAATAAGGGCTTTGGGGAATCTGTTTTGAGGGCTCTTTTTGTTGTTGTTACTTGGGCTTTGCTTGTTTTGGAAATCTCTTCTGTAAATGCAAACATGGGCAATGCAGGAACTTCATTTCATATTCTGCAAATTAGATATTTCTGTCTAAAATGCTACATCTGATAGCCCATAGGACTGTGCTTTTGCAGCAGTTCTCAGAAGCACACAAATAACCTCTGAAGCAGCATAATATACAGAATTGAAGAATTCAGATGTGTCCCACTACACTTTAGGAATTCCACTTGCACTTTTCTCTCATTCTCTCTGAATATTCAGAGGCTGATACTGGAATAGTTGGAGGGGAAGACCACTGACATCTACCTCTCAGTATTACACCAAATCTGTGTGTGTGTATACACATATAGGCTATGATCTTCTCTGTTTTGGGGGGGTTATTTTGACAGCTATGGATTTTTACACGTAAATTTAATGGTGACTTTGAAATTGCTATAGGCAGGCTTTTTTAATAAAAACATTCTGATAAAAACGAAGGGATATTTCTCAGCCTTTCATAAAACCAAATTTCCTTTGTCAGGGATTAAGGGAACCTTACAGGTGTTCCAGTAGAGTGACATACGAATGTAAAATGAGAAATAATGTAGATCAAATCCAGCACCTTCTGAAATGAGTTGCCTGAAGATACTAAACAATAATGTCAAATTTTGAAGCAACTGTGAAACGTTAATTTGTAAATACATGGAGTTAAATGCCTCACAGTTGGCATTTCAGTCTGCTTATTTAACAGTCTGCCATTTCAATGTTTAATCCTATCAAAAGAAAGGAGGAGGATTAAAGCAAGCGAAGCTTTTTCAAAATGTCACTTTTTATGAAAATTCATGATCTTGTAAAATTTGATAATATTTGTAAATACAATGGGGAATAGTTCTGAGATTTGTGCCTTACATAATATTCTGTAATCCGTCTTTCAAATAAACTTGAAGGCCATCAGGATTTTTTCTGGCTCATCCTAAACATTTAAGCTTTTTTGACTGGAGGCTTAAGAAAGCTTCTCTGTTATTTAATGAGACCTTCTGGGGAAGCACACTGCAGTGCTTTGCTTTGCAGAGACGTGGATATGAACATTAAAACAAAAGCAAGCCAAAAAAATCTTTCTCTTTTCTTGGTACGTGTATGTTCAAGTAGTTCAGAATAAGGTGTCATCAGTGTAGTCGCAGCCTGACCTAATATTTATTGCCTGTTTGTAAAAATCAATCATAAGATATCATATACTGTGTTCTTGGGCATGCATACCCTCATGTGGGGTTACGGTGGTTAAGAAGCAGAGCTCTCCACACTCCGCTGCCTCTGGTAGCAGCCAGCGTGAAATGCATCGAGTGCATCCAAGTCAGTAATAATCCTTACGTGTGCTTTTCTCCCCGTGTCCAGGTTCAAAGTCAGAGGGGTTGGAGTTCTGCAGAGGTTCATATTGCTTGTAATGAACCCAGCTTTCTGGGTTTCAAATGTAAAATGCCAGGTAAAAAGATTAATGAATAAAATAACACGAGAGAGAAGAATCTGTTAGGAGCAGGGCTTAATGCTTGCTGGTGGTTGTGCTTCCCTGGCCCCCAACTCTTGCTTCAATTCTTAGGCGAATTCATCTCTGAGAACCGACTGTGCTTGAGCAAAATGTCCACTAAAAACTAAGTTTTGTCTTCTATTCTGTTAGTGCTGTTTCCTGAACTGATAAGCAACATTAATTTTAGCGGTGTATTTTTGCTTTGAAGCTTGTTCACATAGTAAGAAACCTGTAGTACGTGCTTGTTAACTTTTAGTTGAGTTACTTCCATATTCGAATAGTACCTAGTTTGAATAGAAACTGCAGATTGTCTTATAAGATTGTCTTATAATACTTATTAACTGCAACTTCACATTTAAAACATAAAACTATTAAGTCAATGCAACTTGATCTCTTTTCCTTAAAAATGCTAGTAACCTCTAAGTCAGCGCCTTATTTTAGTGTATTACCGTGCTGACTTTTTTGTGTTCTTCTCATCTGTTCCAAATATTAGATGCAGGAAAGAGTTCTAAGTACTTCTCACAGCAGCTGTGTTTCTCATTTGCGAAGAAATTGATTTACTGTGATAGCTGATCTTGCTAAATAAATAGATGTCTGATGCATGAAAGCTAACCTTGTTTGTATAAACGGTATGGCCCATTGTACGAGAGATAACAGGGCTTTATTGACCAGAGTAAACAAAATGGTTTCTGGGCAGTTCAGTGCGTTTCTGGAAGGATTTTCTAAACTCTGTTGTTCTGCCCTGTTGCGAAGCTCGGCAGCCAGGCAAGCGGCTCGGTCTGGTGGCTGTTGCATGGGGGGTGGCAAGCTCAGGCCCCTCTTCTCTTTGAAGTGGTTATCAGTGAACCATCCCTCCGAGTTCTGCTTCCTGAAGGTCATCATTTCCAAAGGTAGGTGTTTGGTTTGGGGGTGTGCTTGACAGTGTTGTTTTGGGTGTGCAGCTTCCAAACTGTTTAAAACTAGAAGCCTGAGATGCGTTTTCAGAAACCTAGCTTGGTTTTTGTTTTGTTTTAGTTTTTCCTTTTAAATCAGACCTTATATTTACATGTCCGTCATGAAGCATCCTTTGTCATTTTGGTATATTCAGACTGGATTGTTTTCCCATGAAGCACGTGAAGAAAAAGAAACTAAACTTTATCAACTTCGAATGGAATTATTGTATGGAGTTTCTTTTACCAATTGGCAGACTGGCCAAGTGTCTCCTATCCGAGGCATAAAATGAAAGCAGCAAAGTGGAAACTTTTAAAAATCTATTGAAAACTTTAAAATTTGTTTGAAGTTCCTATTAAGCATTTTCTGTCTCCTGGCATTCTTGGAAACAATTCATAGCATCCAGTCTTGTCATAGAGTCAAGTCTAGTTGGGAGAGCCTCTAAATTAGAATAGCAATCTGACTAACCTGATTACCCGTCAATAAAAATCGAAGTAGTAGTCATATGGTAAAGTTAGAATCAATGTATTTGTTTTTAGCCTTTTCATACGATGGGTGATGTGAAGGGGTAAGAAGATTTTCATCTTACCCAAGCAAGCAATTGCCAAAACTTCTTCAAACAGCAGTGTGCAATTAGTTCTTAGTTTTGTTTCAGTGCATTCAAGGTAGTTGCTTAAACACAGATACTCACAACCACCTTTAGAAAAATAACTTCTCATTGCTTGTTTAAAGTTTGTGTTCCTTTTGGGTCTTCTTGTTTACTTTTTAGATATATTTTCTTGGAGAACCATTATAAAAGTTAACCTTTTCTTAACATACGATGTTTAAGGAACAGGGAGAGTCTGTGTATGCAAATTAATGTCTAAGAGGAGTTAACTAATTTGGGTAAAATCCTATTAGAAATTAGTTGTATTTAGCTTTTGTGTCTTGTTTTTTTTTTTTTTTTGTTCGTTTGTGTTTTGTTGTTGTTGTTGTTGTTTTTTAACCCAAGTTTGCTGTTTGGAGATTTAGCAAGAGTTAAAAACTCCATTAAATCAGTAATAGCAGCGAATAACATCGGCAGACTTCATGAAGTAAAGGAAGCCTGTTGCAGGTTGGCCTCCTGGAAAGGTTCTACTTCTCATTTTATAGGCTGAAAAAAAAACCACATACCTAGACAGGAGAAATATGAGGTCTTCAGCGACTCAGAAGAGCAATTCATTTTGGCAGAATGAAACAGTGAGACATAAGGGCATGTGTTTGGCAGCTGAACTGGGCCATCAGAAGCTGAGATGTTTTTGAGGACACAAAATTGTAATACAGGGAGCAGATGGAGATAGCTGAAAGGTAGGTGGATTGATGGTCACTAAAATGATGCTCTGCACCAAGGAAGCAGATTCTTCAGCACCAAGAACAGACCTGGGAGGGGTGTATGAAACGAGAGGCTTCCAAACAGGGTGGCTGGTACAGGTTGCAATGTAGCTGGAAAGGTTCTGCTGTTGGTAAGTTACCTGTTGCTCTTGTAACAGAAGTTTGCTCACTATTGTTGCCATAGTCAGCAGGAGCTGCTCTGGCTCGTGGTACCTGGCATAAGCTTGTACTCTTTTTACACATCTCCTTTGGCCTGCAACATGTTACACACTTAGGAGCTTGGTTTGCACTTAAAGTTGCTAAGTGGAGCTGTTGGCATTAAGTGGTGAGATGCACAAGTCTCTTTTCTGGTTCTCTGTATGATTCAGGCTGCTTACCCAGTGCTGGCCCTATGCATCTGTCTGGATTTCAACAGTGACCCTTCTGTTCTGGTGAGGTTTTGACAGATGGCATTAAAGCATTCAAGGAAACTTGATATGCAGGCTATATTAATGTATACTAAAGTTTTCATTAGTAGAGGAAATCTCAGTACTTAGGTCTGATTCTCATTGCTATTTTAATTGGTTTAAACACAAAAATTACATTATCTTAAGCATAATCAGGCTAAATATCAGGAATAAATTTGGAAATGAAGGTTTCTGAAAATATCCTTAATTAATATTTAATATATAATACAATAATTTTATTAACGATTTCACTAAAGAGCCTGCTGTTCTTTAATGTATTTGACGTTCTTCAACAGGAGGAAAATGAATTTTCATACAGCACAGACAGTTGCTATCTAGTGGTCTTAAATTTTGTGGTAAAAGCATCAAAATATGAGCCTATAAAATACTGAGTGACTGCAAAGAAAGCCTTTCATTTTGTGGGAGGAATTCCTTCTCCTGAGTATAGTCTTATGTCACGCTGCTGTTTTTTGAAGTCAAATGAGTTGAGTAGTTCAAATTTTTGGATTGAGAGTAAGTACAGTGTTGTTACGTGGGTCGTGTCTTACCTTCCTAGAGTGCTGCAGTTATTTAACTGAAATATACCTCAAAATGACTAATTTTTTTTTCTTCCTTTCCCCTTCTTTACCACAAGCTGAAGCAGAAATTAGATGCTTATCTCTAGTGTTATAAATCACTTGCAGGTCTAGTAGGATGGAGCTCAGCATCTGGGGGCAACACTGCTAAAGAAAATGGTGATTGGACTATTTATGTTTTGTCATTGTTTTCACTGCCTAGAATACTGTGGTTATTTTCTGTCTTTGGAATAGCAGGAGAAAAATCTGATAATTCTGATAATTACTAGTACAGGATGAACATTTTTTCTTGCTTTTTCTTAAGGGCTGCTATTTCTAACTGCTTCCAGTAATTTTAAAATAAAGAAGAAAAAAAAAAAAGCATAAGCAATCCTTTTGTAATGCAAGTGTGGTAGGTGATCTCTATAACGACGCCAGGTAGAAATGGGAAAGTAATATGGGTGGGCAGCATAACAATTGCCCTGCAAAAGCCTTAGGGATCAAAAATGCAATTGCCGATTCCCATCCCAGAAATGGCTGAAAGGTCATTCCGGTGTATGAAGGTTAGATAGAGCAGACTGATGCTTTGCGAAGGACACCTGCTTATCGGAAGTAATCAGAAGTGAGTCATGTTTAAAATACGGAGCATTTCCCTTAATGCAGTCTGTTAAAAGGCTGCCTCCATTAAATTTTATTTAAGATAAATAGACTCTTTGAACTACGAACGTCTTTACAAATATTTTAACCAAAAGTCAGTATCTTCAGATCTTTACTAATGTCATCTGTTTCCATTTTTAGGTGCTTAGCTTGGAACAAATACAATGTCTGCGCAGCCTCAGATCCATTTCATGTTAATTGAAGCTATATATTTTCCCTAGCTGAAGGAAGAAAATAAACCCAAAAAACCTCCTAGAAATCTGAGGCTGGATGTATAGAAAGATTAGTTTATATTTTTTGTTTTTAATTATAAAAATAGTCATACAGCTTTTCATCTCTGAACATATAAACATATGCACGCTTTAAATACGTATAAGGTATGTGTGCATATAAACATGCATGCACTAAATCTGTAGATGTGTGTATGTGTATATATAAAATCAAAACCATCAGTTGTCCTTCAGTTAAATTTAAATGAAAGTCTCATGGGGAGCAAATTGCCCATGCATTAAAAAATGTAGATACTTGCAATTACAACAAATGACTTCTGAGAAGTTGGGCTTGGCTTATCTGGAGCTCATTTATACTTACAGCCCTAACCTTATAGAAAAGTCACGAAAATGCAAAGATGGTTATCAGAATGATTGCAGAACTGTTCCTAGGTAGCTGAGTCATACATCTGGGGCAGTATAGCAAGAATAGCCTGAAAAACAGCTTGTAAGCTAAGAAGACTTAGATGGCAGTATGAACTGCATGGGATGTAAGCTTAGGAATAGTGTTCACACCTTCATAATATGACCAAACACATGATCTGAACTAAAAAGCAAGTGTAGGCATATGTTTAAATAACTGTTAAAGTGCAGATTCCATCTTGGATTTTGCCTGGTTTGTTGCTGCTATGTCTCTTGTTTCTAGAATGAGATGAAAAGCCAACAGTTTTTTGCCACTGTCTTGCATGTGGCACAGAGATCTACCTGTAAAAGTTTATCAAGCTTTTTTCTTCTTTTTTTTCTTTTATGAGGAGCCCAGTAAAGAAGGACCTGAGCTGCACTGGAGGCATGGGCAAAGCTTCATCCCGTGGGGTGGCAGTGAGCTTTGCTGAGCCAAACCAGTTCTCTGAGCAGCACTTGGAGATGTAATGTCTGTTAATAATTAAGAGAAAGCAGGCACAGTAGTAAGGGAGAGCAAATAATGCCTGTTGGTGCAGGAGACCAGGTGTGATGATGAATAACAGCATCAGTTCAGCTGCATAAACAGAGCAGAGGGCATCTAACGAGGGTACCACCAACAAAGCCATGGAAGTAATCAGGTCATGGGAGTACGGTAGCTGTAAATATTTGGCTAGTGTGGGATCTTTGCCTAATTAATGTGTGTTATCTGTAGGCTATAGAAACTACGAGGGAACTTGTAATTATACTATCAAAACCATTAAACAGCAGCAATACCAACTTCAGCAGAAAACAGCAAGAAAATTGGCTAGATTTCAAGCAGTTAATCGTATATATAATTCCAAACAAGATTTAAATATACCTGAACAAGGTGTCTGGTTACTGGACTAGACCCAGAGTAATTTGGAGTGGAAGAGACCGCAGGAGGTAACCTGGTCCACCCAAGTCTAACCAGGTTAACCCAGGTCAGTGCTAAGTTGGACCAGGCTCTCAGGCCCCTCTCAGAACATGGCAGGCAATTGCTCAAGGAGGGCTTCTCTTCATTTTTTGTCTTTTTAGAGTTCTCACAGAATGGTACTTGACAGACCGTGCTGTTACACGCAGAGGGAAAGCAGCAGAGTTAGCTGAATTCATTTACAATAGTTCAGACTAAATCAGTCCTTTTACTTAAGACAAACCTAGGTGTATTTCTGTGTTGCTGGACTCAAAGTAAGGTTTTTGTGTTGAAGGCAGTCCAGACAGGAGTTGGGTCTAGCCTAAAAACAGAGAAAGTAGTAAATATGCAGTATGTTTGTTTCTTTTATTACATTTCTGCAGCCTGGCTCCAATAGATGTTTAACCTAAGCATGGGAACATCTGTCATGGATTTTTATTCCTTGCAAGCAATATTTGAACAAAGAATACTTTTTCAACAAAGTTTTTGTGTTTTTTTTGTTTGTTTGTTTGTTTTTTTGCCAAGTTCGATAAATATTTTTATTTCCACTGCAGCTTTTGAAACTGTAGCTATTGGAGGAAAATCTGAAATAATCTGATTTTCAGAAAATACATTGGTAATAACTAGGAATGAAGCATTGGCTGCTGCTGTGAGCAAGGATACTCCGATTCCTGCCAGCTGATGTGTAGAAGTGCCATTAGGAGCCACAGTTTTGGTTGCATATGATTGGGGTAATCGATGATTGTAATTAGTTCCTGAACTTTAAAAACAGCTATCGGGGGGAAGTAATTTTGTAAAAGGTCACTAAAGCAGTATTCTCTTATGTCTAATAATTGGAATGAAAGGAAACCAGATTTACCAGAAAGTAAAGAATGTGTTTCTAGCAAAGATCACACAATTTACTTTCACAGATATTAGTTTAATTTCTGGTTTTGTTTTGACAGCTGGAACCAGAAAGCTGTACAGGCACTGGAGATGTGCCCTGCACAGAATACGCTCTTGCAAGTTCAAAAAATAATTCAATGGAGCAAAGAGATTTTTTAGTATTGCAGAACCTGCAGCTCACTGTGCAACTCTTCAGATGTTAAAATGAGTATTTTCAAGCTGCAATGGTAGGGAAGCAAGAGAAGTTGCAGTGGCTGCAAGAAGACCTGCTTAAGGGAAGATACTGTGTGGGTCTTAACTAGTGTATGGATAATTTTTAATTGGTTATTGTTAGTGTTGCAATTTTTTGACATCAAACAGTGTCAGAACACTTTAGCCAGGCTGCTTACGGTAATTATGTCAGTTCAGTGAGCGGTCCAGAGGCAGAGGTTTGATATGTATTTACTTCAGCGTCTCATTTTCATATTCATACAGGTATCTCATCTTTCATGTTTATCCCTATAAGTAGCACTGATTTCTAAAATCTCTGTCTTTTAACTTGTATTTGGAAGAGGAGGGGAAAAAAAAAGTGTAAGTATTTAACCAAGTGTGGATGTAAACCAAGGAGGCAGTCCAGTTGGCTCTAGTCCCTCCATCAGCCCAGTGTAACACGTAGAGCTTTACTATTTGTATTCCTAAAAACCACATCTCCCCCAAAAGCAGTGATGAGCCCAGGCAGCTCTGGTTCTGCACAGGGTTGGCTCAGGCTCCTGGGGACGAGGGCAGTGGGAACAGCCCCGTGCCCCCAGGAGGGCAGCCCCGCTTCTGGGAGGGTCCTGCAGTAACAGGGACAAGTGATGCTGCTGAATGGGGCTTGGCCCTTCCTGATCACCCTCTGGGAAGGGTGTGTTTAGCCAGTTGTTCACATCAGGGCTGTGTTCATCCCGGAGAACTTAGAGCATTGTCAGTGTTGTCGAGAAAGGCATTTACCAAAACCATGCGTTCTTCGTTGAAACAAAAACATTTACTTTCTGTGTAATAAAGTTACAGCTTTTCCAGTTATTATAAGCAAAATATTATTTGATTTCATCATGGTACACATATGCAAAATCTGTATGAACAGAAGTCATGATTTTTACATGCTGTTTTTAATTTCAGCTTGTTTTTTATGCAGAATATTGTTTCCAGTTCAACTCAGAAGTGTGTCCTTGCCTGAAAAAAAATAAATCGATGCTTCTGCTGAAGAGATCTATGTTACAGTCCATGTTGGTAGTTTGGTGACACAGCAATGTAAAACTCCTTCAGTTTTAATTATCTTCTGGGACTTGTGTTCCAATGGTATTAAAGTGTGTAAGCCAAAGGCTCTTTCTGGGAGCCTCGAGAGTTCATCAAGAGGGGCAAGCTGTGCATGATGAAAAACGTGGTTAGTCATTAGGATTTTCCTCTGGCCCTGAACCCTAACAGACTTTGGGGGAGACGGGGGAGAAACCACCTCGCTGACAATTTTTCTTTCTCTCTCCAAATTGTTCTTTTGTCTCACAAAGAGACAATTATTTATATACCTTTCTCCAGCAGACTCTATTGTAATATTTGCATGAAAATGATTACCGAAGAGTAATGTTGCACATGAGTAGGCAGCTATAAATCTGGGTCTAAGCTCTGTGGGGTTTTTGGTAGTTCATGTAAATATTTCTAATAGTCAGAGATCTTCACTGGGGGAATGATGAGTGCTTTGCCGAGGTACCTCATGCATTGGCTTGCAGGCAACAGTTCTGCAATCCAGGCTAGTTATTTTCTCTCCCCATCTTCCTTTCCTTCCACTCCGTATATGTGGGGTTTCCAGACTTCTCCACCCTAAACTATGACTAAATATAATTTCCTAGGTACTCATTTCGTAGGCTTCCTAGTGTGCTTCAGAGATTGAGAACTTTCTTGAGTTAATGCGTGTCTTCCTCTCTTGAAATAGAGTGTAAGTTAAGTGATTGTATTAAAACTGGGAAGCAAGTTAATCATCAAATTTGTAGTTTTGCATCCTCTAGTTTTACTGTAAGATATTTCATCTCTTTTACTTTTTCTCAATTTTATTACCTTCAGCTATTTCCTCATTCATCACATTGCGTATTTGTTTTTCTATGAAGTTCTAATTTCTTTAGTCTGTAGGTTTTCAAGTTCTGTTTTTGTTATCAAGGTTTTAAACTTAGCTTTTTTATTATAAAAAATGCACCTTCTTATGGATTCACTGTGAAATACGTGTGTGTATATATATGTGTGTGTGTTTATATATATAACTCATGCCCAGACTAAACTTTTGGATATTTTACTAGCTCTATGTTCAGTGCACAGTACATCCACTTTATTCACAACTTTTTACATATTACTTTTCCACTATTTTAAAATAAAAGTATCAAACAAGAAACAGACTGAACATTTAGTACTGGATGTGCCGTTCATGACCAGTGACTCTTTTTTTGAGGCTGCTGCTCCTCAGGGATTTTTAGAGAGCTCTCGAAATGCACAGCAGCCCTCAGGGAGCTGCAGCCTTTGGGTGCTAAGGGCTCCCCGCCTGCATTTGCTTCTGCGTGCATCCCGTGCTGCTGTCGTGGCTGAGCTGTTGGTCGGCCATCAGACCATCGGTGATGGTCGACAAGTATAGTACCGTGGGCTGGTATCGAGCAGTCAAATTATAGTGCACAGAATGGTCTCATCAGCTTCTTTGATGCAATCTTCAGTATCTCTTTTGTTTGATAAACCTCATGGAAATGATTAAATCTGAATTATTCATGCCAAAGTCAAGAAATAACAAAAATACATCATGGTTTCAAATTCCATCCCTGTAATATTTCGAGAAATAAATACTCATCACCTCAACCTTAAAAGAAAAAAATAAGATCTTCTTAAGGATAGCTTCTATCATGCACATGCACTTTACAGTCTTCTCTCCCCCTTGTTAAAAATGATTTTTTGAAAAAGTATTTATTTCTCAGGCACTGTAAGGTATTGACTAATTCTTTTCTCTTTTTTTAAATCAAATAAGGAGTGAGCTGTAAATTCTTTCAGTGAGGTAATTTGTCACAGTCCCAAACAAGCTCTGTTTCTGACGGCAGAGGAGAGAAGGGGAAATGGAAGTAGGAAGAAAACGCGTTATGAAATCCGCTGGGTATTTTTCTTATACACTTCACTAGCTATCAATAAGATCTGTTGTTAATTTAAAAATAACAGAGCATAAAACCAGAGTCTGTGAAGTTATTGGGAGTGCTGAAGTAAAAGGAGGCGTCTTTAAGCTTGACATAATTTCCTATTCATTCTTTCACTTACCTTCCCGCAGGGAGACATGGAGTTGGTATATATCACATCTCTAAGCCAGCAAATACTTCAGAAACCCATCAGAAGGGATGAACTGTTACTTCTGTTGTAGATAACGTTCTGCTCCCCTTGAAATCAAATTTTTCTTTGACTCCCGGTAAGCTATTTCTGGAGGAGTGTTTTTCTTCTAGCACTAGGGCATATTTCAGTGCTAGTTGGGGTCTGCAATGTTTTGGTGGAGAATTCACCTGCTCTGCTACCTCCAGAAATGCATGGGAGCTGGGGAAGTTAAGGGAGAGATTCCTGTTGTGTTGTGCCCGAGCCTTAACACGGTTCAGTTCTCACATGTTTAACAGAAATCTCTCTGACAGGGGGAAGAAGGGTTTTTATTCCTTTTCATAATTTTTTGTTGATTTGGATTTTTTGTTGTCTTGGACATGTAGTAAAGCTTTTTGATATCCTAGAAGGGGAGGCTAGTCGGGTCTTTGTCTAAGTAGCTACACCTCTTCTGTTTGCTTTCCACTCGGCCATT
Organism: Anas acuta; assembly: GCF_963932015.1. NCBI lineage: Eukaryota > Metazoa > Chordata > Aves > Anseriformes > Anatidae > Anas > Anas acuta. The sequence continues at coordinate 31,393,106 of NC_088985.1, read as the reverse complement.
TAACTATAGGGGACATTTCTGTTATCCAAGTAAATGACCGCCTTGATTACATGGAGAGAAAGTTGCAACATGAAAAATTCAGACACTCAGATCTTCCTGAAGCACTTGCAGGAGTTTGGATCCAAAGTTTGAGAGTGTATTGATTCTAATTTGCAGATAGTGTTCACTTTCTAAACCCTTCTCCTGCTCCGTTCAGTCTTCTGCTATATCGGGAAGTGATTTCTGTGTGCATACGGGGGAGAATTCTACGATATTTTTTCAAGTGCAAAGCAAACAGAGGTGGGTATTGATTTCTTTTGCAAAGTGACTTGTCACTATCTGGCTTGGTGTAAAGACCTTTTCAGTTCATAGCAGTGGCAATTTTTGTAAGCAATGAATGGTAATGGTATGAAAATCTGGCTTCTAGGTGTGCTGTTGTCTCGGTGCAGCTAATGAGATGTGACAGTGAGCTCCTGTTCCACTGCCTGGCACTGACTCGTGCCCTATAACCATAAACAGATTGATTTGACGTGCGTTCAGTGAAAAAAAAAAAACAGAAATAGATGTATGGTCCTGGAAATCTTTACTGTTTATATAGTTACGTGTTCATACTGCAGCGTTATGTCCAGAACTTAATTGGAAACAAGTCTGTGTGGTTTGGATTATGTTCTACATAGAGAAAGATTATTATATACCAAAACCTTGGCCTTCTGGCAGTAATTATTAAGAATAGGCTAGATACAGATCCCCAGCTCCTCTGGTCCTGGCACTGCAGAATTTCAGCAGTAAGCTCATCTTCTGGCTTTCCCAGAAAAAGGGGGGATGGCGGTGATAGATACAACAGGATCTTTGTTTTGATCCAGATGGATCATCTGTTTAATCACTAGAGTTGTTACAGTGATGAATCATTTTATTGCATCTGCTTTTGTTCCTTTGGGTTCAGCTAGATCTGTGGTAAGTAGGAGCAAGTAGGATTTTTTTAGGGCTTGCATTTCTATGTCATGGCCAGCTAGCCGTTCATTAATATTGATAAGAAATAGAACAGTTGTGACAAAGATTCTGTGCGTATGCAGTGCAGGAATCACAAACCCTGTTCTTTAAGTCCTGTGATAAAGTAAATTGTCTGATTAGATTGGTCCTGGGTGGCTGCTGCTTAGGCTATGCTGTGACTAAGGGCATAATTTGCATTGCCAGAAACTGCAAGGGTTTGCTTGTAAGAGTGTTTTTACGTATATTTTGCAGACCATTGGGTAAGTAACTGTAAATACTCGATTTTTAATAACACTGCTTGATTCCTCGCCTGCGGCACAAAGGCTCATCTCACAGTCCCTTTGCCTGTGACGGCAGCAGTGGGGAGCCTGGGTGGCAGGGACAAGCAGAGCTTCAGCTGCTTCCCTGGTCTGTCCTGGGACTGTCCTGGCTCCTGCCACTGCTCCAGCAGCTCTCAGCTCTTCCTGGGAATGGTTTCAGCAGTGGTTCTGCTCCTGTCTCAGATCTGTAGGTTTTGCTGTAGATCCCCAGGTGAGAATTATTTGCAAAGTTCCTGCTCTCTTCAGAAGACGCGCTGTACTCCAGATGCGGCTTTCTGACATTGGCATTGCTGCAAAGAAAATGCTTCTGCTCCAGAATAAAGTAAACCTATAAATAATGCACTTTATCTCAATGTTTTGTCCTTCAGAAATGAAATTTTAAAGCCCTTTAAAACTTAACTTTTGAGCCCTTCAGTGTAAGCTAAGAGTTACGATTTGTATTCATTAGAAAGTAGTATTGTGGATTTTATTTCCATGGAAACTCGCATCAGTGATGCCTTTTGATGACAATGGATAATAACTTTTCATATTTCTAGTTTTGAAGGCAATATGCATGTCAGTAATCAGATTGCTGCTGCTGGGTGAGATCATCACGCAGCTTCTCTGTGTGAAGAGGAAGACTTCAGAGTTCCTATTAATGCCATTAGAAAGACCTTTAAATTGATATTCTAATAATTTGATTTCATGAATATCAATAAAAATTGTTCTCTAACTATTAATTAGTTCTGATATTAACATAATTGCTAGCTGGTTTAGAAGTTTGCTTTCAATACATACACTTGAAAGTTGTTTTTTTTTTCTATCTCAAGCAATAAACAAAACCCCAGATTGACCTTTCTCTTCCACGCACATATTCAAAATGCACAAATGCTCTTGTGTTCTCATTAATCTCCTGTATCCGTAATTCGCATCGCAACAATTTAAAACAAATTTATACAAAGGAAACCATTAGCAAGGTAAACTTCCTGTTGGGTCTGCATTGCACATAGAGCAAGTTGATTTCTAACACTGGATTTTTAATACCCAGCTTCAATGAGCTTATTTCAGTATTTGTTACCAGGCTACCTGAGCATTTCACTAAACGTTTGTGTAGTAACTGAGTCATGCTTAAGCAATATTGGAGGAGGCCTTTTTTCTATTGAAGACATGAGTGGTGATAGAAGATTTGAAAAAAAAATCAATCTTTTCCCATTTTTCATGGCCAAAGGAAATCATCACGGTTGGGTTTAATAAAGACTAAAGATGTCAGTGAGCAGGAGCACTTAAAGAAGAGCTACGTTGGTGTTTGTACTAAATTGCTCTCCAAAGAAGAGCTATGGATAAAACTGAAGGTGTTCATTTTATTTGCCTCTGACACTTTGAAGTTAAATGCCAGGTTTGAGCTGCCTTGTTTGTCTTTACCTCCTCCATTCAGCTCATGTAATTACTGTTTAGTGAGAATGCCTCGGCAATACGTGATAATTGCTAAACAGTTTGCTTTTTGCATGTCACATAACCTGGTTCCCTGTACAATTGGAAAGTACAGGGGTTTTTAGTATTCAGTAAAAGAGGAGCTGCAATGCGTCAGAAGTACTGAGGAGAAATAATGTGTGGTTCCTTATTTTGTTCAGTATCTAGATTTTGTTCTGTGTCTCACTGATATCGAATGTTTTCGTTGGGGAGACGTGCAGATGTTGACTACCATGAATTGTCAGAGATTTCAGGCAAATAGCGTGTGATGAAAAAGTTAGACATGTGCATAGCATTTGTAGAATTTGTGGCCTTAATGAATTATTGCTTTAAATATAAGCTTGGTCCAATATGTAACTCATTTCAGAATGAGATTGCCATCATATTTTATAATTTATATTTTTGTTTTCCGAAAGGGATTACGTAGAACAGAAAATGAGGAGGCCTGCCAGCTTGCTATGTAACAGGACTTTCTCCAAAATAAAAACAAATTATCCATAAAGAAGCTTCTTCCTTAAAAGAAAAAAATGTGTAAGCTTTATTAGTTTGACATAATTGTGTGTCCACCTGCACAGACCATGGTTCCCATAGCCAGAAGAATGATCAGTGCAGGGTTTAACACCCGACTTCGTTCACTGCTGTTATTGTTACAGGAATTCTGTCCCTGATACTCCACGAAAAACAAAGCTGTCTACTATCACAGGCCACGAGGTTGTGATTCCACTGCTCATAACCCTGATTCTTTTTCTGACACAGTTGTACATTTATAATGTCATTTGATGGTTTAAATAGAAAGTGTGTGCCACACTTTCAAAAATAAATTAGTGAAATCATATTTAGTTGGGCTGGTTGAGATATACATCAATTCAGAGGAAATTCTGTTTCTCTAAAACTGCTTCCAGTATGAATGACTTCTCTGAAACTTTTGTTTTTCAGACTGTTTTAAGTTGGTCAGAACACTTTCGCTTCAGAAGTATTGATGGAAAATTCTCTGACCTCTGTATTTCCTGAGACTTACATAGTGAGTCAAACTTAGCCATTCATTCAGGCAGGTAGTTGGTCACTGTTTTTTTTTTCACTGATACTCCTCTTGACAGCTTGGAGAAAATTCTGTGTTATTCTTAAGGAAATTTGAAATGGTCAAGAGGAGATAAGCAGAGGAAAACAGTAAAAACCTTAAATGCACACTGTCAAAGCTATTGAAGGTAGGTCCCCACTTCTGTACAGCACTGTGATATCGATACACCTGAGGCCAGTACCAGCTTCCCTGTACTAAATCTAAACACAGCCTTAATGTCAAAGTCAGAGTGGGCTAATTCATCTTGGTCTCTGTCATCCATCATCATGGATTCCTTGGTCAAGGGCTACATCAGACAATTTGTGGTTAGATTGAAATCCTCTCAGAACATTCAGGTTTTTTTTCTATTTTTTCTTCCTTTTTGAGTCTGGTGTTTCTGAGGAGTGTCTCAAGAGACTGATGATCCTTGCTTCCTTTTGCTGTCTCATCTAGCCCATATAAATAAGCTAGCAATCAATTCACTGTGTAGGTCATATATAATGACTGCATTCAATAATAGTGTTGAAAAAGCAAGAATGTTAAAGTCCATATTTTAAAGATTATATGCCAAAAACCTTTTTTTAATAATATAAGTATCTGAGTCTTCTGAATAGAAGTAACTGCTTCCTAGTTTTTGTTCTTTAATGTTATTTTTTGACATGAAATATTCCTTCCTTTCCTCTCAATGTGCAGGGTTGTCTGGGAGAATGTAATAGTTTACAGGCACATTCATAGGCATTTAATCTCTACTTTTTCTCCAAAATGTTAGAACATTCTTCCACAAATACACAAGATCACTGTAGTCACTCAAATGGGTTGGAAAAAAAATAAGTTTTTTTATCTGCAGTACAGCACAGAAAATATGTCAGTTTGACTTGCATAGGATGTTATATACCACTGATAGTCAATAAAAAGTATTTGTAAAAGTCTTGTTTTTCATTTGATGTAAATTAGTGAAATAAGATTTCTTGCACGTGCTTAGGTGATTGAGCTTTTCTTGGCATTTATTTGAAAGAATTCTCTTTGTGAAGGACGTTCTTTATTGGCACCTTAGAAATTCTGAATGGAAGTGTTATATCTAATGTTAACTTACTGTAGTCCCATAACAATAATATATTGATGGTATTCTTACCTCTTTATTTAAAAATAAATTCATAGGTACAGTTTTAGAAGCAAATAATGAATGAGATGGCATCACACTTGTGTCTGTAAGTCTGCAGGCAGTTGCCTATGAGAGAGATGTTTATCATTCCTTCACATTTGCAAATTATTTCATGCTGATAATTTAATGAAGCATTTGGAGATTAAGTTTTCATCCTATATCAACATTAATCTAAATATTCAGTCACTTAAATGGCACTAGCAAGCTATAAACTTCTGAATCATTACTGCATAGCTGTGAAGTTCGGTATCAGTATGTTTAAAACAGGTCGAAGAAATTAATTTTCACTGACATCCAACATCTGCTAGGCTTTCAGAACGAAGAGACTGAGGTAGGGTAAGGCTGTGAGACACAACATGATTTTCTCCCGCATTGTATTTCCAGAGCATACTTCCACTATTGAACAGAAAGTATTGGAGGAGCTGTGCTCCACAGTGGCTCATGCACTGATGCATATAAATGAACTGAAGCCTTTATTGGGAGATCAATGCTTATATACTTCTTTCTGTGAAAGTCTGGCACTCACAGCCATGCATCAAAATGTTTTATTAATTTTAAAGTGAATGGAAATCTTGTCCTCTTTTTTTTTTTTTTTTAACCTGAATAATAAAACTCTAAGGAAATTACTTCCTCCCCCTTGGCCCCAAGGTAGTTATTATTGTTCTGTAGCATCTTAATTTCATCACAGATAGCCTGGGGGTGCTTACTTTAAAAAATTAATTAATTAATTAAAAAGAAATTTAAGTTTTCCAAATTCTATGACAGTTTAGCTCTAGCTCTTTCAATATAAATTACTCTGTCTTTTACTAACAAATGTATTATCTGCTTTATCTTGAAACTTAGTGAAATTACTGTAGTGGGAGGCTTGCAGGAACTAGTAAAACAGAGCTATTAAATCAAAATAATTGGATTTTAATATGATGTAGTTAATTGGTTAAAGCGCCTGCTTCTCCGAAGCATATCTGCTAATTTTTCTCCCTTGCACCCAATGTCCTTGATAACAGTTGTCCTTTCGTTAGCAGCAATTCTCTCCTGACCCCTCCATCATTTACCTGCTTTCCTCCTCCTGATGCTTCAGGTTCCAGGTGATCTTGGGCTCTTCACGTATCGTACGCTCTACTTGAGGGAGGGTCAGAAAGGCAGAAGGCAGCTGTGCTGGATGCACAAAGATGCTGTTGGGGGTTTCTTTTTGTGAGATTACTGGTTGGGGCAGAAAGCTTGAAACGGCATTCAGCCGCGCCGCGGCTAGCTGGAGATATCAGAAAAAGAGAAAGCTACTCATCTGGTTTGGGTTGATAAATAAAACCAGTTTACTCTGTGAGAAAGCTTGTGGCTGTGCCAAAGTTAATAAAACGTTGAGATGAACTTTGCTTGTTACGTTCAAAGGCCCTCTCTTTCCCAAAACAGCTTTCTGTCAGACACCAGTGTAATGCTGCGGGGCTCCTCGCCACGGGTGATTCGTGCGCCGTGTCCCTGCATGGAAGCCAAATGTTCGGAGATACCTAAATGCCTTTGGTCCCAGCTGTCCCTAGTTCCTTTTATGTGGTCTGGCCCTGGGGGAGGAGGGAAGGGTGAAATGCTGGAAATCACCTCTGAGGTTTCTCCTTTCTTGCAGTAGGGAATGTCTCCATTGCTAAGTCGTGCTGCTGTCTAGAGTCCTTGGATTCAAAGGAAGCTTAAGAGGATCAGAGTCTGTACTGACAGATGTTGTTTTGGTAACTTTTCCCCTTTTGCCATCCAATTGCACCCTTTTCCCCCATATTTCGCTCGTCGTGCAGTTTGCCATAACGTGTAAGTACCAGCAGCAGTCAGAGGTCACTGCTGCCTTGTTTCAGGTGCTGGGCGTTGCGGGACCAGCTTGTGTTTTCCGTGTGAGTTTCCTTCTCAACCAGGGCTTGTTACTTTCTGAAGAACAGGCCTTCGGAAAGGCTGTCATTGCTTCTGTGTGCTACTCTGGGAAGGACGAGCAAATCTGGACGATCAACTGGAAAATCTGGACGACCAACTGGAAAGGAAAATAGATTTTCGTGCAGTAACTCCTGTTTGTGTTTGTTTGTTAGCCACCATAACATTAAACTTAGAGCAACATTTCTTCTGCAGGGATGCCAAACTAACAGGGTCTCTTTCTTTTGACTTGAAAATGTCATGTCCTATTAACTCATAAGGTTTCAGGATAAGCTATATACCATCAAAACAGATGTATACATAAAGAAGCATAATTAAATTACAAAAATAACTTAGTATTAAGGGGAGAATTATCCTATTTTTTTCTCTACTATGTCTACAGATCCATTTCTTTCCTAAAACTCTTTCTTAAAATGCTCACTAAATAGCTTTGTACTTCAGTGGTCTCATGAAAAGTGGAGTAAAAAGTGCTTAACAGTATCAAATTAGCACTTGTAGTAATAGTAATTGAAGACTTTTATTTAAGAAGTTTCTCTTTTCTTCCATATGTATTTCTAATAATCTTTCTGGTTTAGTTTTTTTTTTAAATCTTCAATGCTTTGTAGCAGTGTACTGATGTGTTGTATATCTGAGTTTCTTTTAGATGGGAATGACCTGAAACAAGAAAAAAGAGCGGGTTGTTACTGTAAGGAATATATTTGTTTGCATTGTAGAAGAACCTTGGAACTGCAATTAAGCTTATTTTAGATCTTCTTGTTCTTGCATACTTTACTGGGCACTCACAATAGTTGAACAGTTTGAGAGAAAATATCTTTAAGTGACTCTGGGAAACAGAAAATAAGTGGTACAGCTTAGAAAGTTAATGCAACTCTGCTGCTTTAAACTCAATTCTTAAGCATACTGTTAATTAGGATAGCATTTTCACTTTGTAAAGAAGTGATCAACAAAAAAAAATAATAATTTTTAAAAAGTGCTGATGTTAGGATTATAGCAAAGAAACGAGCGCTGTATGGTGAAAGAGAGAGCTGCGTGCTGAAGTTAGGTAATTCCTTTCACCTATGAGAAGCCATTGTACCAAACTAAGCAAACGAACACATCCTCAGAAGAGGAGGATCATCTCCAGACAGTTCAAACACAGACAATGGAACAGCAGCAAAGTAAATGCAGAAGGATGGAGGAGCGCACTGTCTACTTAAGCTCAGTAAATTGAAGCCAAATAGAAAATTTCCTATGGAGGTTTTCTACAAACAGTATCTGTCTCTCTGTTCTTGGGAATGAAAAAGCAAATTAAATTTCTCTCCATGGAGCTGAGACATAGCCTGTGAGTTTCTCTGTCAAACAGACAGAATATGCTTCAGCAGAATGATAGCAGTCATTTGAAACAATCCAGAAGAAATGTCCTTTGTGGAGGGAAAAAAAAAAAAAAAAAAAAGGTGTTCTTAAGAAAAAAATGCCAAAGATCTTAGACATGGAGATATATGAATAAATGGTCACTACCTTGATGTATTCTTTAATTGGGATCTCTTATGACTTAGAAATCTGTGAATGAGTGGACAGGGTGAGACTCTGCTATGGAAATTGTACCTCAGACGTTATTTTAAAAACAAAATACTTGAGACTAAAACTAAAATTTATCTTGTATTTATCCTGTTAAGGAAGGTAAACGTGAGGACATGGTTCCTGGTCTTACAAGAAACTTCTTAGGCTATTAAGTGTTTTACTCTGTCTTAATAAATGTGAATAATGCCACATAGATTTGTCCTATGTTGTTGTAACGTGTAAGACTATGAGGTTTTTCACTCCAAATACTTGTTGTATAGTCTACTGAAGAGATACTGATAGTAACAGGTTTTGTAACATAGCTGTGGGATATTAAAACTGAAACCTGGATCGATGGTTTTTAACAAACCTTCCCAATACAGTGGATCGTGAGGCTGTGTTTTGCTGTAGCTTTGTTGTGACTGGGGCTTCTTGCAAAGATGAGCCATGTATTGCCATTCTTGGCAATTTGTGTTTGCACGGGTTAACTCATTATGTAAAAGAAGAAACAGATCTACATGTAGCATGTGTATTTTGCTGACAATTCCTTTACTGGTTTCTAGTTTGGGGCTCTTCAGAATTGGTTCCATGTTTCTCCAGAGGTATAAACTATGTTGACAGATAGTGAATCCAATATGTGATAACGTGCTCAGTGAATTCAGTGGATGTCCTAATGCTTTTTTCATAATTCCAGGTGTATAATTTTAGTAAAACAAGAGCATTAGTAGCCGTGAATCCTTACAGTCAGCTTAATCAGTATGCTCTAACTTTTTATTTCTTTCTCTCTAGGCAGAGCTGGTGAAAGGGAATTTGCAAAGTGTTGGACTCACGCTGCGCCTTGTGCAGTCCAAGGAAGAAGATGCAGGACATGTTGTTATTGAAACGGTTACGCCAAATTCACCTGCAGCAGCTGCTGATCTGCAGAGGGGAGACAGACTTCTAGCAATTGGCAGTGAGTAATATGTCAGCTTTCAAAATCATGTCTTGTAATCAGGAAGGACATTTCTGCATAGAGTTCAATTAGACTGCTGTTCTCAACAGTTACGCATATGCCTGGCTCTCGTAATAAATTCATTTGTATATTTATGACCACTTAAGGTTGTCATTCACTTGATCAGTTTTCTTGTATATTTATTCTTTGCTAGGTTTATTTTCTCTTTGCCAACATAAAGGTGAATAAACATTTGAATGTAAATATATTTTGACCATTCAAATAGTGATGCTATAAGGTTCCCTACTTGGTTTTTGCTAGCAATGTTATAAAATGTGCTTGGCTTACAGAGAAAACAGTAACATTTTGTTTGCATCATAGACCTGCATTCTCTTAATTGAATCTGAATATACTAAATAGAGCATGGAACAAATGGTATAAATGCCTTTTGATTACCAGAGTAATTGAAATAACAAAATGACCCAAGATGATCTGTCGACTATTCAACAGTAGCTATACTTTTGGTACCAAACTTCATCAGCTTTGATATGTAGTTTATTTACTCTGAAGTTCTCACAATGAAAGACTTTGGCCAAGTTGTAAATGAGAGAGTTAAGTGTTGCATTGAGGCAAAAACAAACAACTCTTGATGTTTTTTTTTTGTGGGGGCAGCATTTATGAGAATTAATAAATGGTTTGATGTAGGCTTATAAAGACAAAAAAGTGGGAATACCATTGTATATCAATATGTGTCTTAGAAGTAAGTATAGGTAGCACTGATAAAACTGAATGCAAACTAAAATCACTAGGGGAAAATGGTAATAACATTTTTGTAAGGTTATATTATAAATGTAGTTGTAGAGAGATCATCTCCATAATGTCATTAGTAGAGAATAGAATTCAGCAAGAGTTGGATATACACTCCTCCTAAATATGCCTGTTACCCCTGCATGTGGTATCCATGTATGTGATACATGTGTATTTATAAACATACACACTTCTCCAAACATTAACTATACAACCAGGATTTAAAATTTTATTCTAAATTCGTTTTTGCTAAGTCATTATCGTACTAACTCTTCTATAGTGTGTTAAAAACTACTGTGAAGATAGAACTTTACACATTTGGGTATACAAGGACTACTTAATGTGACTGTGCTAGCATGGATTTAAGATCCAATAGCTTAAAAGGATTTCAAGTTACTTTGGACATGTACATTGGTTACCTAAGAACAAGGGAAAAGTCACTTTTATATGACCTTCTTCATTTGAACTGTGTGCTTACTAAGATGCTTTAGCTTGCACCTAACTTGTTAAATCTAACTCTTAGTGTAGGCTGGAGATACTGCCAAAGGAGTCCAAAAGTCTGTGATGATGAAGATGGTTCAATTTATCTTCACTGTTCAGCCACATTGAGAATGTAGCATCATGCCTGCATTTTGCAAACATAGCGGACCCCTCAGCTTTATTGGCCTAACTGCTTTAATTATAGCCACATTTTAAGATACCCATCTCTTTTGAGACCTTTGTTAATGCTTACATCTGAAAAATCCAACTATAAAGTAAGCAAAAGTTAGCATATAAACGTTACTCTTCAAAGTGTTAATAACAAATAGAAAACTGGACTTTGTATGTTAGCATCATTACCAGCTCCTGAGGTAATATATTTGTATGAGTAAAATGGAAGGATTTCAGTCCAGCTCTTCTGTCATAATTGCTTGACTTCCTCTGTTAGTGGTAATAATACTATTGCTCATTGCTAAAGATCTCAATGTATGTGTTGACTATTTTTGGTCGTTTAGATTACTAACATATTTTCAAATCTGAAATTTTTATCTTTTTTTATAGGTGTTAAAATCACATCAACTGTCCAAGTGTTGAAGCTTATTAGACAGGCTGGGGACAGAGTTTTAGTCTTTTATGAAAGGCCTGTTGGGTATAATCAGCATGGTTCAGCACTACAGGATGGATTTGGACAGTTGGAAGACTCTGCTTTCTTGACACAGCAAGATGATGACCCAGCTAGCTTATCAGCTGATGTTGATAACAGAGACTTTGATTCAGAATTCGAGGACTTAGCATGCGAATCATCTGAACAAAAAGAAGATATGCCAACAACTCCAAGTCCAAAACGTTCAGTAGTAATACTTGCTTCTAAACCTCTTGGAACTATATCTCCAATTCTGAATCGAAAACTGCATTTAGGAAGTTATCAGGCAACATCAAAAACTCAGCAAAAAGATGGAACTAAAGTGGCAACACCCAAAACAGCTGAGAGTTCAGATACATCACAACAATCAGGTAAACAATCACAAGGATCCGGTACTAAGCCTCCCGTACCACCTAGGCCACAAAGTAAGCCTAATTTGCCTACTAGTGAAACTCAAAATCTCTTAGAAACTGGAAGTTTATCTTCTGAAAAACCAGAGAGGCCACCTCCACCTGCCAGTAATGGAGATAAATGTACAGAGAAAGTAGTAAAGAATAATGATCAAATAGAAGACCCAACGGTATCAAAAGTAGCAACGGTACCAAAACAAGATCCATCAAAAGATGGAATTTCAGAAAATGCACGTAGTAACAAAGATAGTGGAGATGATCATCAGACTTGGGAATCGCCAGAAATTCCATATCGAATCCGGCAAGGCCGATGGCCAAAGACAAGAACATCCTGCTGTGTATTTGAAGTAGAAGAATACCATAAGTACCTTAATGTTGCACTGTGGTGCAGGGACCCTTTCAAAGCCGGTGGTTTTATCTGTTTAGGCTATGCAAGCATAAAACTTGAAGAAATTGCTTTAGATTGTATAGCTACGTCATCAATGGAATATGTTAGAACATTTAAATTGGATGCTCCTGCACCTAAAGCAGCGGTCACTAGAACAGCATTGAGGAATTTGACAACCCATAAGGGATTCAATGAAAAATTTTGTTATGGTGATTTAACATTACACTTCAAATATTTAAAAGAAGGTGAAGTAGATGATTCAAACTTTCTGGTGGAGAAAGAAAAGGAATGTCATTTTGAAGAAGAAGTTCCTGTACTTCCAAAAGAGGATCCTTATTTGGGACAAATTGTTGTTAATGAGAACAAGCATAACTTTCAAGATACTCAGTTTCAGAATCCAACGTGGTGTGATTACTGTAAAAAGAAAGTATGGACTAAAGCAGCTTCACAGTGCATGCTCTGTGCTTACGTTTGCCATAAAAAATGTCAAGAAAAATGTCTGACTGAGACACCCTTTTGTGTAGGAGCTGAAAAGCGACTTGATCGAACTGCGGGAGCTTGTAAAACGGAAGGACAGGAAACTTCACAAGCCACGTCCTCTCGTGTTGATTCAGAATCTAAATCTGTTAACAGAACTACAGGTTTGACCAGACATATCATCAACACAAGTACCCGTTTGTTAAACCTTCGTCAAGTCCCCAAAGCTGCTCGCCTTTCAGAGCAAGGAACAGAGGCTGTAGAGCCGTCGCCAAAGCACACACCAAACACTTCTGATAACGAAAGTAGTGATACCGAAATTAGTGGTCCAAGTAGTCCTTCAAAACGTGCATCAGGTACTGGGATAAAGCTGGTCAGAAAGGAGGGCGGTCTAGATGACAGTGTCTTCATTGCAGTTAAAGAAATCGGACGTGATCTCTACAGAAGTTTACCCACAGAGGAGCGTTTTCAGAAACTAGATTTTATGTTGGATAAGTTGCAGAATGAAATAGACCAGGAGCTGGAAAATAATAATTCACTTGTTAAAGAAGAAAAAGATGCAAATGATACAAGGAAAAAAGCATTGATTGCTGCTGCGCTGGCTAAATCAGGAGAAAGACTGCAAGCCCTTACGCTGCTCATGATCCACTACAGAGCAGGCATTGAGGATATAGAGTCTTTGGAGAGCATGTCGTCAGACCGGCAGTCCAGAAAAGTGACTAAAGATTCAGAGGAAGCCAGTATAGCAGAAGAAGTGGATAACGAAGATGTCAGTCTGACAGAGGCTCCAACATTCAACATCGTATCAGAAGAAGCAGAAGAACCACCTCAATCAGTAGACTGATACTTAAACGTTTAGCCTTTGAAGGACTGAACTAAAGAAATACTTTGCACTTAATTACAAACACACAAATCAAATTAAAACACTGGTATAAGACACCTGCTTCTCCACAGTTATTTGCCTGTGTAAGAGTACAGCTGATAATGGTTCTCCAGCTATAGCACCGACATTTTGTTAAACTGGCTGGTTAAAGCTACATTTTGGGGTTTATATTGGAAATTTATTTTTAATAACTTATTTTTATTTTTTTCTAATTATGTAACTTTACCATTTCACATTAATGTGTGTGGTATCCCTAATATATTACTTGTTCCCCTTCCTGCCCCCCTTTCATTTCTTTTGAGCTAATGTTCTCAACAGGAAACTGTCAGGATTCTTGAAATGTTTAGTTTCCATCATATGATGAAAAAAATAAGCTTGTTGCATGCCTAAGCTGATGACTGACACAGAAATCACTGAGGGACCAGGCTTCAAAACTTTGATCACGGTTACTGTATGTCTCCTAGGTAGTTGTGTTATCTCTTTGCCAAACATATCATGACAACAAACAGAACATCTTTTTGTGTCTGTTAATAATACTCAGTGAAGAAGTTACTGAATATCAGGTCATTTGTTTTCCATCCTTTTGTTAAATGCAAAAACTGTTCATAGTTGTTAGCATAGTTCGTAACAATGCCATGCTAGAAAAAGCCTCCTTACAACTTTGGAATACTGTAGCCTGATGGAATTATATTAGATATTGAAGTACACACTGGTAATAATTGAACTGAGAGTATTTTGGAGATAAAAGAAGCTGGTTGCCTTCTGGAACAAAATTGTCTTTGAGTATTGCTGTATTATCTGATAAGCTGATAAAGGAAAAAATGTTCTTCACAAGAGCTGGAGGTTTCATTGCATTCTATGAAAAAGCGTGTAATGACAGTTTAAGTAATTTCAAAAGTTTTAATATTCTGCTGCAGATTTTATCATTTCAGAAAGCTTAAGGTACAAAGTAAGTAAGGGTTGACAACACACCTAAACATTGTCTCTCAGCGTTTTTGAGTAACCACAGAGGCAAAGTGCATTCAGCTTCTCAGACAGAAGAGGCAGTCTGAGCAGAGGATCACCTTTTTCAGAAAAAATGTCGTATAGTGTATATAACATGTTTTCTTTTTGAGTCAAAATAAGTGAGTCCAGTAGTCAAGAGGAAGAATTACAGCCAGCAGCTTTTGAAAAGAACTATCTGGTCTTGTGCATTGTGTAAATTGCGGATCTTAGCATTATCTGGCTACGGCCATTGTTCTTATTTATTTCTTGTAAACATGACTTTAAGTTTCACTCTCTGTATAGAAATGCCATATAAAATATCATCTTTATTTTAGGTACTGCATTAGGGTCATTATCACTGGTATCACTGATAGTAGGAAGATGCCTTTGTGGAAATGGAGTTGAATCTAAGATGGTGAAATAAAAAATTTAAATTTTCAGGCAGTTTGTATTGTAGCTCTCCATTAAATTTGCTTCTCAGTTTATTTCGTGGTGGGCAAAATTAAGAAGCAACGGTTTTCACAGATGGAAAAGCATACTTGTACTTCTAAATGAAAAAAATTACTTCCACTCATGCAACTACTTGCACTTTTTGTGAGTTCTGGGCAGTTGATAATTATTTAGCTGATGTATGGAAAACACTATCCATGCTAAAATAGGCATGTGTCACACTTCTGAAATTAAGCTTCAGCAAATAATCGCACAAAATTAGCTTCCCTTATCAATTAAAAGTTATTTAATCTATACCTGCTTGAGATGTGTATTAAGACTTTCCCACTCCATTTTCTCAGTGGCTTACCATTGGTGGCGATCTGCATTAAATCTCCATCAGTGTTTGCTCTTATGGACTACTATAGAAGTTTTCAAATATATCCAAGTACATCATTTAAACCCTGGTACACATGAAGGAGCTGTGAAAACAATGCAAATACCGATTTCAAAAATGCATTTGAGGTTTCAAATTTACTTGTGTAATACAGTGGGTAAGAAAAGCTGGATATAGTTTTCCTTGTATAGTACTGCTAATGATGATTGTAAGAGATAAATTAAACGTAGTGCAATATTTTTAAATATACTGAATGGGAAAAGGGCAAAATAGTTGTATTTTAGTGATAAGAAGGAAAATAAATTCCTATCTGGCATTAATTACAATACATGGTGAATCTTGAGGGGAAGAGTGTAATACATTCCTGATGTAATCCTTGCTTCATGCTTGATTGTACATAGCTGAAAATAAAGAATACCACAGAAAACAAGAATATCTTGACTTAATGATATCTGAATAGGTGGCAGCTACACACACTTGCAGAAACTCTGCCTAATATGATTTTGTTGGCTATTATTTTATCATGAGAATAAGCTTTAATAAAATAGTTTTGCTAAATTATCATCTTCTTTGCATTGTCTCAGTATTTTTTAACCATTTGTATCGCACCAGTGTGTCATCTAAAGCCACTACTTGAAAATATCTTTGGGAGAAGAAGACACATTTTGCATTAAATAAAATTACTGAGTGCCAGATTAATTGAGCTTTCATGCATTCTTTGTATTTGAATATGTTTGTTTTTGTTCTACACAATTTAATAATAATCATAAATTTAAAATGGTGATTGCAGTTGATTCATTGTGTAGTTAGATAGCATTAAAAAATGCCAAATACATATATTTTTGAGACCTCTAACCTCTACACAAATAATACTCAGTTATCAGCACTATGAACTATCAGTGGAGTTGCTGTGTGTGTGGAGATGAGATGAGGAGGTTATCCAAAAAATTATGGCTTGCAGAATTTTTTCTGCAAGGAAGAAGAAATTCCTTCTCTCAGAAAATGCTAATGGATAACTAAAGAGGTCTCTGCTGTTCACTTGCTCATTTTTTGTTTAATCACTTTTTCATTCTAATTCCCAATCCTTTATTTCTTTTTCCTGAAATTTGAAATAAGTCACACGTGGAAGTTTACACCTTCAAGGTAGGACTGAGGACTGAGTAGTGGGAAAAAAAATGCACAAAACATGGGAGAAAACATGGGAGAACCCAAATTATTCCAGGACAGAAAGTTTTCTGTGCTGCTTAGGGTTACTACTCCATTACTATCTGATAAAATCCACTTATTTCTCCATGCTGCAGAAAATCCAAAAGGTAGAATGACTGTTCGATGTCTGTGTGGGGTAAAAAGTAGAGCACAGACAGCCCCACACATGGCCCTGACGTTTTGTCTTCATGTGCAGGGACAGATACAGAGCAAAGCATTGCAAAGCACTGCCCCAGCCCCGTTTGCAGCACAGGAATTCAATCAGTTCATCCATCCCTGGGGCTCCTCATCCTCACCTGCTGCCGCAGATAAATGTGAGCTGTTCTTAGCTTTGATTTGGTCAGAAGTACCAATCCAATACATGAAGTAAGCCAGTCTGTGCTCTTTTTGGTATGTAACTGCTATGTTTTTCATTAAGTTTCAATGTTTGTGAATTTAAGTGATCCATTAGATAACCAGCTGGAGAATAACTGACCTTGCCCTGTGCTTACTCTGAATTCCAACATCTTTAATTGGGTTAACAATTTGATGTTCTGTGAACTAAAATACCATTTCTTAGGGCAAAATTTTGGGTATCCAAATGCTCTATGACAGCAAAATGAGAGCCTAATGTAAATATTCATTGACATGCACAAGTGTTACTTAGTGGCAGTGAAATACTTGGCAAGCTGCAGACTCTTGGTTTATGCTCTGTTAATGCCTCTCTTCAACCACTTCTCAGCTTTGAAGAAAGGTTCTCCCTCTGTTACACGTTCACAAGAACGCAGTAGGAAATACACTGGTATAAAACCTCTAAGTGGATTTTCAACTCAGCCACGGACCGTATTGCTTGGCCTTTCACATCATTCAAGCGTCTTTGGATGTTTTCTCAGAATATTCCCTCTTGAACACTCTTCTGGCGGGCTCTCCAAGTGTGCGTATCCTGGTAATGCACAGTTTGTCCTTACCTATTTCACAGAAGTTACAGCTCAGATCAGCCGTCACGCGATAGGCAGCATTTGGAAGCTATTGTGGTTGTGTAAAGAAGTTGCACGTATTTGTGACCTAGAGTGAAAATGTTTGTCCTCTAACACAACAAAGGGACTAGAAACAAGGAGCTGGATTTTTTTTTTATAGTATACAGATCACAATGTATATAGCAAATTATGAGGGGGAAGAGATTAATTTTTTTTTTCTTTTATTACAACAGATCATGAAATTATTTTAGATACCTTTATTTTAATGTGGTCTGAATGCATAATTTTTGACAAAGCATTATTTGAAGTTTGATCCACTATTTTTTCATATTTTCTGACCATAGTATATACACTTTACAAAACTATATGTAAACATAGTATCTATAGCTGCAGTACATAAAACATCTGCAATTACATGAAAGAAGGCACATAAAGATTTTAATTTTACAAATAAAAAGATACACCACAGTTGATAAGAACATTGTGAATTGTTTTAAATGCTTTCTTTCAAAGTCGTATTTTTCTCATTGCATACAGAGACCATGTAATCCAGTGCTGTGTTCCTCTGTTAGACCATCTCCCCAGATGTTAAGAGAAATAGGTGACAAACAGGACATTTTTCATTATCTTTGGGAAAGTTGATATTTTTATTTCATTTTTTTGGAAAAAAAATGTGCTGAATTTCTAAATGTGTATGCAAATGCACGTAAAGTATTTTTGTGAACTGCTTAAGTTACTAGCTTACTTCCAGTACCTGCTGAATCTAAATACTTTGATACTGCAGTTTTTTCTAGCCAGTCACTTAGGATTCATCTAAAATAAAATTGAGATATTAAAAATAAGATCCAAAAGATAGAAATATAAACAAGTATCTTGATGTGGTTCTTATTCCCTTTCAGGGAAAGGAACTACATACATTCAAACATACTTGTTTACCAAGTACTCTTTGTTTCTTTGGGTACTTATCTTGCACAACTCCTTAGCTGATTAAAACTTCATTACATTGTACTAATAGCAATATACTCATCTGTTCAAAATATATATATTTTTTTTTCAAAGCATTCCATGAGTGGTCAGGTACAGCTCATTTTTCAAATCGCAAAGTAGTTGTGCCTTTTATTTTAATAATATGTGATTCAAAATTGATCAAAAAACTCACAGCGATGTCTACACTCTTAATTCCACCCTTCAGCACCTGTATGTGGATGTACTTACAAGGGTACAATTTAAAAGACGGGAAATTGGATAGGTTTTCTTTGAGCTTTGCAAGGGTTTTGTGTTTGGTTGGTTTTAATCAATAGAATAAATCAGAGAAGTTATATTCAAGAGATTGGTTCGTTCTTATGACTCCAAACAGAATGTTTAGCATTGTAGGTCAGAGAGTTGACTTTAAAAATCAAATCATTTAAATTCACGTTTATACAGATTTACACTACACATTTAATCAAAAATATACTGTGTAATATTCAAGGAAATTAAATACACAAAATAAAGGTAGACACTATACAAATCCTCTATAAAAGCTTTTTTCCCTCCTTATAAGGCAGTTAGCAGTCTGCTTTATAACCATGGGAGATGAATAATATACCTTTGGTTTTTTGACCATTTCACTATTAAATCTACAGTACATCTAAAACATTTCTGGATGAGATGTTTCACATGAAACACTGCATTGTGTACACCAAAATATAATATATGGCTTTTACTGTTACTCATCGCTTTCATACTCCTCTTCTTCGTCACCTATCGGGTAGGCCTGGATGTTGTTCTGGGTGTACATTTTTGTTTTAACGGGGCAGTTGTGATCCATGAGTATTGCCTACAAGAGAAGAGAGCGTGAACGTTACCACATCCAACTCATGCACAGCTGCGGCCTGCACACAGCTCGACCGCAGCCATCCACAGATTTCAGGATTCACTGGATTTCTGTGAAAGCAGAACCAATCTGATTTCTATCAGAGTGTTTGTAGGTCAATACCCCACCTCATACTCCTCAAGATATCACCACTGGTAAATGGGGTCACCATCATTAGAAGCGGGAGGGGCGGGGCCAGAGGCCTGCTGCCTCAGCTGCCGAGGCCGGGGGCAGCCACCACATTTCCCCACCGTTTCACCCTTCTGGATCAATTTTTCCTAGGACAACCCAGCTCTATACTCAGAGCAGTTGTGTAGCGTTTCATGTTGTGGGGATTTAGTTTAGCTGTTAATTCATTACCCAAAGAGTACAACATAGGAAACCCTGTCCATGACAGGCTCCCTGCTGCTATCATGGCAGTCAGCACTGCACCTCATGTAGCTGTAAACACACAATTTAAGGCTGTAGCAATGATCAACGTGCAGGAGTGCAGGCTGACAGTCTCATACAGGCCCTTAGCCTATAAAAGGCAGCAAATTGAGCTTGTTTTTCTCACTTCAGGTTGCGTGCAGCTCGGCTGGATGGCACCACGTGAGATTAAAGCCAGCCCCAAGCACTCCTGGAGCCGCAGTGTGCTTTGCCTCATCCTGGGACTCCCTCTGCTCTTTAATCTTTCCTATCCCACGCTCTCATTTTACAAAGCCCTCTGGACTGCCGAGCACAAGCAGCAGCTGAGTGCGGTGCTTTAGCAAGCAGCTCATGCGGGGGGATGAGGGGAGCTCAGAGAGGGACAGAAGGCTCTGTTTGTGCATGAACGCTTCAGTACAGATTTCAGATTTCAGCCTTGGAGGTGGCTCAAATGAGCTGAAGGCACAAACCAACTGAAAAGTAAACTTTCTGTCCCGATTTGTACCAAGAATGCTGTTTTATCAGGTGGAAATACCCGGTAACAAATGCAGTAATTTAAAAATCTTTAGGTCCAGCACGGTTCATTGAATTCATGACCTCTGCCTCCTCTCTGCAAAACAGTTGAACTGGTATCTGTGGCTGTCCTTGATCCTTGATGGCAATAACCATTACATTTCCAAATTTCAAGCAATAGTACCAAAACCTTATCCCTGTGAATCATCTTTTCTCATGGCTGTGCAGACAACCACCACATGCTCTTACATTGCTTCACCCGCAAGCCTACCCCTGCCTTTCCAAAGGACTTTCCACCAAGCACCTGCACATGGCAGTGCCTCCTGCTCAGCTGTGGGAAGCTGACAATAAACTTCATCTCTGTGCAAACAACAGTAGCTCTTTTGGTTTCTGTTCTTTCTGTTCCATAACCTTAGTGTTTAAAAAAAATAAATAAAAAGTCATTGCAGTGTGCAAAGGTCATACTAGGGATTAGCTGGAATCTCTGGGATTCTGCAGTACAAATACGGGTGACACTGAAGGTCTCTGTCCCCATATACATCACATTTCAGCAAGATCCATTTTTCCAGCTTCTCTTTTATGAATACCAGTACAAACCATGCACAGCTCATGCACTAGGTTCTGTCGTTGCCTTTCAGAGCTTTGTTACTGCATAGTAAGAAAATGGCCATGCAAAATTACATTTTCTCTCCTTAAACACTTGCCACTGTATTTTGGGTGCAAGCCAACCTTGTTCAGCATGAGCAGGGACAGAGTGCTGGGGCTTGGACTTACACATGGTGAGTGGTGCTGCAGCAAAGCATTGTGCTTGTACTCGGGATTTTCCCAGCCCAGGGAAAATCTTCCTACTAAATGCACTGCCATGTAACTCCTTCTGGAGCATGCTGCCAGGCAGAGGAAACCCTGTCAACACAGCACAAGGTGTCCTCCAGGAGTAACAGGACTTCAGAACCAGATCATTATAACAGGGACAGCAAACCCTGGAACAGCAGCATGGGGGACATGTAATTAAAAAATTTCCTTTATACATCTTGGGCAGAAAATGAGGAGGGGGTTATAACAAAGGTGATGCAAGACAGTGAAATAAACTGTACTGGTCCCGTTTTTGGAAAGTTAGAGGCAAAGATGTAGAAATAAGTTATCATTCATTTCACTGAAAGAAAAAAAGCAAAGAAGGTGTCAGGCTTACCATTTTCTCTTCTTTGGCAGGTGGACTTCGAAGGAAAAAGCACAGAGGAGCAAAGAGGATATCCACGATCCCTATAATTGTCATGAGCCATGGAAATCCAATTGCCTTTGCAATGGCACCACCAGCAGAGGGACCTTTTATAAATAAAATCCTTTTCCTGAATACCATAAAATTTGCAGCATTCACTTTGAACAGTAATTTTACATGCAAAACTCCCACTTTACAAACAGATTTAGGGAATACAAGCATACATAGGTAATTAAAACAGAAACCTTCTCTGGCTCCAGACCCTGCATTCACTGCAGGAATCAGAGATGTGCTGGGGGTCTGTGGTGTGTCTGTACCAGGTACTCAAGGGAAAGGGGGCAATGGGGGAGTTAGTGGGGGAGTTATTTCCCTCCCAGACACATAGGAGCACAGCCACGGTGGCAGTCCCAGGTGTTGCAAGGTCTTTTTCCTAGGGATATCCTATCTCTGATCAGTGCTTGCCTGCCTCAAGCTTCTAACAGCTATTCAGACATGCATAGCACCATGGCAGAGGAGGGGAACTGATGCCAAACAGCTCCCTGCATCCTTTCCCTCTGCTTCTGGCTTCTCGAAGAAAAAAAAAAAAAAAAAAAAAAAAGCAACCCCAGCTCAAAAAGCCTACAAATGCCACGGGGATTCACGCCTAGCAGCACAACACATTTCTCTTTACTGGCAAGTGCATTTTAGACAGGAAGATCGAAGACTTACCTATCGCAAAGCCCATGCAAAAGGCAACATCAGCTATGGCATACACGCTGCCATACACTGACACGTGGCGCAGATCCACAAGGTAGCCCATGATGGGCATCATGGAGGAGTCCACCATTCCTGGTTGTGAGGGAGGGGAACAGAGTTCAGAAAAAATGTCCTTTTTTAAAATTTTATTTAACATCCAACTATGTGCTAAAATGGTATGCAACAGCAACTAAAAGGGTGATTATTCTTAAATATGCAAAAAAGTTTGTGTTAAAACAGCCTGTATTGTGTTTGAGGTCACATATGGATGAATATAGGCATGTGCACATGACACTTGCTGACGGACATGAGAGACACGAGCTTAGAGCACATCAGCTCCAGCACTGTCCCATGGTCCTCCTGGCTCCACCTGCCAGTCCAGGCCACAGCTCAGACCTCACTACTGTCAAGCCAGGATAGCAACAAAGCTTGTTTGCTGTGTAGCTTCACACAAACCCATTTTTACATAAAGAACAGACTGATTTAATATTACAAAAAATTGCAAAGTCATTGTAATTTTTCTCACCAATGGCAAATCCAACTCCAAAATTGGGTGCTATGAGCCCATAAATGTTCTTAGCAAATGGTACCTATGAACGAAATTTCAGGCAGTTAATTAGGTCGCACTAACGAGGTTAGTTTTCTTTTTCTAAGAGAAATTCCCGGAGTAGTTAGAGCATGCTTTCTACAGCCGTGCAGCTGGCGTTTGACACATCTTCTGGCCTACTGCAGCAGGCGGCTGTGCCACTGCACCACTGACACCCTCGCTATCACAAGCAAGAGTAAGCTGCTGAGTGACAGCAGCTTACAGAATGATTCCCCCCCCCCCTCTTTGGGAGCCACACTTCCTTCAAAATAATTGAACCACTGAGATTTTGAAGCGCTCAGATAGGGGATCTGGAACCCATTAGCTACACATTGTTTAATAACATATCTGTAAGGCAGAAGCTCCAGTGAAATCTCATGATAAAGCACATGTTCAAAGATGAACACGGGAATGCTTAGGTGGTGTGACAGATACATCTTCTACTTACGCATAAAATGCTTACTCCCACGATTAGCATCCCGAGTAAAGCGCAGAGCCACCTACCAAAAAAGAAACATCAGTCAGACTTCAGTGCCTGCAAGGTATTCAAGGTGATTTGGGATGGTTCAAAGCCATGTCTGAAGTGTAGAGGAGCACAACCAAAGGAGCAATGTGTTCCAAAAATGATTTTTCTACTACAAAGAAAATTTTAATAACTTCCACCATCAACAAACTGCCCCGAGAAACACTGCAAATGGTACAAGAACACACTGGAAGATTATTAATATTTTTAAATTAAGCATACCTTCCCATTTTGTGCGCAAGTATCCCAAAAAGATTAGTCCCGATAAGATAAGAGATACTAGCCGGAAGAAAAGCAACGCCTGAAAAATATGAATGAGATGATTTATCAGCAATGACTTCAGCGAGGTGTTAGAAGAAACTAATAAATTCCAGACGATGCAATTTTGGTCTGAACACATCTAATGGAGTCTTTGTGCATAGCCCAGAGAATCAAATATCCGGTTTCTTACATCCTTTTCCTGAAATCTCAGGACATCATCTATGAAAAGCAGGAGCAATATGACACCTTTGAACAGAGCTTTCCAGCATCAGCTGCAAGGCCTGGCATGGGAGAGGAGATGCAAAGAGGAAAAAAATAAAAAAAAATTCAAACTGCAGTAAACTTTGGGGTAGTTCAAGAAAGATCATTTTTCCCCTTCACGCTTATTTCTGGGTTGCATGGCTGGCATATGGAGCGTGTGTTGGGTACCCCGTGGCCAGGAGCCCCTGTACTACAGGTGGGCTTGTAATGCCACGATGCAGCCCTCAGTCAAGCAGCAGCTGAACCAAGCATCAATCAATAACATAAAGATGAAGAAACCTTAACAGCTTAAAAAACACTTGGCTGTAGTGCCCAGCAAATGATGGCACCCAAGGAAAATCCCAATCCTGAGGTGCAGAGCCTCCTCATCTACTCCCAAAGGATGAAGCATTGGAAAGCCAGCTCTGGCCTGCACTGGCGGATCCCTCCTTGCACTGGCGAATCCCTCGCCCTGCACCGGGGCTGCAGGGCAGAACCCAGCTGGAGGGGAAATGGCTGGGGAAGCTATGCAGCAATGCCAGTGGCAGCACGGGCTGTGGATGCCTCTGGTGCTTCCCACACAGCAGCAGGGATCACCACTGCCAGCCAGGAGGTGGCCTTGTACAAAGCATTTCTGGGAGACAGGGGCACAGGTGGTGGCTCAGTGTTGTAGGGTTGATGTCTCTTGGAACTAAGTAAGGCACTGCATCTTTCTGGTGTTCCTGTTCAATTTTGCATCTCCCCAAGTAAATCTGGGAAACCTGACAAAAGTGGGAAAGTCTGGCAACTTAATGCATGCCACAGCAAGCCTTCCATTTGGTCATTTTTAAATCAGATATTTCAGATTTAGAGAGCGGCCATGACATTATGGTACACAATCAAACAATTTCCTCTAAGTGTATGTGCTCCTCATCTCTCACCAAGGCAACACAGATTTTCTCATTTCCTGCTTGTCCATCCTCCTTCCTATATCTCTCTGATATTCATAAGAAAAATAGAGAGGTAATTTTTAGCACAGCAATATCCTGTGATTAAAATCCTTGTGGGTCACAATGGCAATGCTGCCAAAACCTTTTCACCTGTGCAACCGCAGCTACTTCAGCATGGCTTGGAGCAGACTTTTTTATGAAATGGCCATTTACAGCAGAGCTCGAAAACTAAGAAAAATACTGCAAAAGCTTGGTCAATAAGGCTTGCATGTTGGTGTGGTATAGTCGCAGTGGTAAGCTGTGAGTCTCCTGAAGCAGAACTGTGATTTTCTAAATAAGCTTTATGCAAAGTAACATTAATTGATCAAAGTCAGAGCCCTTTGTACCTTCTTCTGATCACTCTTCAAACAACTGGATCTCAAAACTGCATAAGATAATCATTTGCTTAAAACCCTGCAGTTCAGATATAATTTAAGAGGCTTAAAAACTTTAATTAATGCTGTCAAATCAGACAAAGTGTAATGGACTCAATTACTTATATCATTAAGGGGTAAAATTAGTCTTAATTTAAAATGGATATTTTCCTTCTAGGAACCTCTGTTCAAATAGGAGATTTGTAAATCTCATTTCTGTTACACCAGTATACTCTGTTGGGAGAGGTAGATAAGCCATCTTTGTTTTTCTTTGTGAGGCTTAAAATATCTAGGTCTGTGTGTTAATTTTGCTATGTAATGGGCTAGCAGTCATTACCACCTTCAACAGTACAGTAATACATTAAGGACTGCCACCTATGGCCACCCAAGATTTGAGTTTGCATTCATTAGAAGCAGGGTTTGCATTTTCTCTGAGGTGTAGGGACACCTATATTAGTATTCTCTAGGGATATTAGTCTGATGAACATTATTTTCAACACGGATTTTTCTTTTGTTTTCAAATGCTATACATTGATACTAGAAAATGTTCCTCGTGTCCTGTTTCTCTCTGGTGGCTACGTTCTAAGAAAAGTCCATGCTTTTCCTACCATTGCCATCTGCAGCCCTGGAAGCAGTCCATGCTAATGTGTGCATGCTGGATGCAGCACACACTGCATCCAACGCAGATTTCTTGTTCCCAGCAGTTCACACTAGGCACTGAGGAGGGATTCCCTCTGGGAAAAACCCTAAACCAAATGATTTTTGAAAATTTTTGTCAATTGATTCTTTGAGAGTCAAATCTTTGTGCTTTTCGAGAGTGCCACAAAGGGGCTTTACAACATATATTTACAAGCAGAACCTGAAATGTGCTCATGTCTAGAGTGCTGGGCCAGGAAATGAGTCGCGTTGTGCCCTGTTCAGTGATAAGTCTCCAACGCAGCAGCATTGCTGCAAGGGATGCAAAAAAAAAAAAAAAAAAAAAAAGACTACCTTTAAAGTGTCTAAGGAGAGCATTATTAACAGGACCAGAACAGAGACATCCCTCAAACAAAATATAGCAGACCCAGGTAATGTTCTGTACTTTACCAAGTTGCCATTTTTTGGAACACATGGTCTCCATCATCCAGATGGGTAAAGCTGGTTCAAGCATAGCGATAGCCATGTTTGCAAAGCAGATCGAGCCTTGGAGAAAGAAGGGGGAGGAAAAAAAAAAAAAATTATTTATTTTGACTGTGAACAAAAACCTGTGCAAAGAATCAATGCTTTTATTAAAAAAAAAAAAAAAAAAAAAAAAAGTGCTTTTTACAGACCTATTTGTCATGCATCAAATGCTGATTATGTTAAATAGAACAGAGTGTAAAGTCACTGAAGACTAACTTTCTGTATGTTTCAATTCTCCCAGAAATTCTGCAATAAAGGTTAAGCTATTTTCATAATGTGAAGGGGGGCAGCAAAGTCTACAGCGAGCCTGATGACATTTAGAAAGTTCGTGATGTCTGACCGTGTACAAACGACAAGCTAAATCCACCCTCCTTTGGTCTTTATCTCCAGTCTCCTGGGGCAAAACCTGAGCCTGTTGTGTAAGAGGCATGGCTCCAACCCGTTGTTGTGAATGAGGAAGATGAGCCGTGGAGGTCGGGATCCTAAAAATACCACCCGACAGCCAGAGGGATGCCTACCCCCTGCAAGAGGGAGTCGGCAGCCACTAAGCCATGCCACAAAGCATCAGCTTGGCTGAGCTTGCCCACCCATATGAATTTCAAATGCTTCCAAATCTCTTCTGAATCTCTGGACCTTTGGTCATTCACACGCAAAGAACAGAAGTGCTGACTCAATCCTGCCTGCCGGCTGCTCTCTGCCCGCGTAGGGTTTTGCTTCCTGCTCCACTGCCAGTAGATTGATCTCTGGTGGTGGGGTCCAGGCCCTCTGCCCGCTCTCTGGAGTGGGCTGCAGCCTTAGTGTGGGGATTGCTAGACCCCACAGTGCTTTTTTTGAGTTGGGAGGCCTTCTCCACTTCATCCAAAGGGCCTGAAGCAGCCACAGGGTAACAGAACCCGTCCCTGCTGCCAGCCCCTCACAGAAGTGACAAAGGTACCTGGACCTTTAGGATGTACTGCAAGGGAAAGGTGAGAGCCTGAGCTGGTACTCTGCAAACTCGGGGCACAGTTTAATAAACACCATGCTACCTCAGTAAAACTTCCCCAAAACAAGGTAATTTTTTTCCTCTGCTTTATCTGGAGCTGAGCTCTCTTTAGAGGTGTGTATCTCAGGAGCAGAAATCCTACATTGTTTCTTGTTTAAATTAGATTAAATGTCCTGCATTGGACAGAAGATGTGAAATTGCAGCCTTCCAGCTGGATCCCACCTCCAGGGCAGGGAACCCCCTAGCTTTCTGGCAGAGCACCGTGGAGATCACCGGTATTTCTCTGTGAAAAACCCAGTACCCAGCAAAAAGCTGCCATGAGTTTTCTCAAGAGCCCACGTGCTAGTGACAATAACCTTCTCAGATCTGCTTTTTGGGTCTGGTAACTCAAACTAGCCCATCTCTCAGCCCAAGCTGGGTGACCACAGCACCTCACTGCAGCATTGCTGCAGGGCTCAGGACATCAGTGTGGCACTGAGTGAAGCCAAGTCCCCTCTGTCACCAGCCCAGGGGCAGCAGGGGCTGCCGAGGGAAGAACCAGGCTAGGAGGAGGGGGCTGTGTGCTTCATTTCGGGACAGCTGGTGCTGAAGAGTGACGTGGTGCCACAGGTAGGGGAATCGGTCAGGAAGCTCTTGTGCTTTGGAAATGCAAACAATTATGACTCAAGGGTATGACGCACACTTAGGAGATTGAATTTATGCCACAAAATTAGTGTACCTAAATTGAGAGTGCAAAAAGCACTTAAACTGGTACTCCATTTGCAGCACCCCTTAAATTTCCCTGTTTTTTACTTGTGGTTAGCAATTAACCCACTAGAGAATTAACCCCATGCCTTGAATTTTGTCATTGTTTAACAATTTTTTAAAATTTAATTTTAAAATTAAAATTAATTTTAAAGAGTTTTTAAATGAATGCTTAGAAGGCATTCAGAACTTCTGTCCTCCCTGAGCAGTGCAAATCCATGAGACTTTCAACCTTCCCAAATCGCTGTATCTGAACAAAACACCGCCCTCACTGGGGTAAGGAACAGCCAATGACACCTTCAAAACCCTTTTTGCTGCATAAAGCAACGGCTTCGGAACTGAAGCAATGAACATTTAAGGCTGAGGGGACTGAGGTTAGAGAACATGGGCATCATCCATTCTGCCAAGCGCTGGGCAGTCTCTGTCCTGGGATGCAGGGACAGTGGATACTGAACCAAATTCATGTGTAACCCACAGGGGGGACCCTCGGCAAGAACTTTCATCTTTCCTGGACACCGATGCCTAGTGGGAGGTGGAAAAGTCACCACCTGCAGTTGGAGAGAGCAGGAGGGAAGGGAGCAGAGAGGGTCTCTGTGCTTCTGTCCCTCCATACAGCCATACAGCCTTCCTTCCCGGGATAAAAGGTGGGATCCATGGGTCTTGCTACCTTTTCTCTTACATGGTTAAGACTAAGCCTGGCATGAGCAGCTCAGGCAAGCAAAGTATCCCTTGAAATAAACACCCCGACATATTTTGTGGTTTAAAACAAGCTCTATCAGATTATACCCTGACAGGGATTGCACTATTCCCAAGACATCTACTTGTAGGAGAGATGAACCTCACCTTGCAGCACCTGCTCTTAACCACTGTAAGAGGCCAGGTACTGGATCAGATGAAAAGTGGATTTGAGCTCTTAAGACAGTTCCCATCTGTGCAGCTCATTTCCTTCACATATTCTTGTCCAATAGCAAGGTCTTTAAGTGCTCCAAGAATTTCTTAAGCAAAAGTCTCTGTATAACTTCAGTCACAGCTTGACCAAGTGTCTTGTCACAGAGCTAAGGTAGTGATAATGCCCTGAGATCACCAAAACCCGAGCACCCCAAAAATGCCTGTAAGCATTGTTTTGTCAGACAAGCAGGTTAGGATTAAGGGACAAAGCAGTAAAAATCATGATCTGCTTCCAGGTATTTTACAGACATTTAAAAGGGTCAGGCTTAATTACAGCCCTCTTCAGAGCAAACCAACAAAACATGACGCAAAAGGCAAACTTCCCTCAAGGCACAAGACAAACAGTCCATGTAATACCAAACGCCACTCACCGTCTGACCCAGACCTTTTCTGAAACACAACCCATGCTCTAGAGACCCTCACTCCCTCCTCAGATGGAAGCAAACTTCTGAGTTATTTCTTCTGTCTGCCCAGGATGTGCTGGTGGTTCCTTCCTCCATATCTCTGCCCTATTCACTTGTCTCATGGTCATTTTCATGGCCACATCTCAGCACAGTGTGCAATTCCTTGTTTTAGCAAGGATCCGCAGCTCATTAGTGCCCTCTCAGCTAGGCGGACACCTACGTTTCCAGCTTCCAGCCTACTGTTTCTACTGGTACTTCCATCCAGAGTTACTGATGGATTACTTTGTTCTTTGTGCTTCATGTAAATGAAAACAGCAAATGACATTATTGCTAGGCCAGACTAGCTCGAGGCTTTCCAGGATGCCAGGAATAATGCCAAGAGTTGATTTAAATAAAAAAATAAAAAAGGATCTGGTACCTGCTGCAATGATGATATATGGGTCCTTCAGAAGTGTCAGTAATGGTGTCCCCTTCTGACTCTAGGAAACAAATGGAAAGTTGGGATTAGGAAAGGCAAAGCATCAGGTGTTGCCTAGAGTGCTTTACTGCAATACTCACTTCTGCCTGTGCTCTGGACGGCTGCAGAACAAATAATTGAACAGCTGTGGAAAGAAATCAATACTGTAAGGTTTTCTCAAGAAGGGGTCAGGACGCAGGCACACGAAAGGGGTGTGCTACATGGCAATAGTGATTCTCCATGTGCACTGACCTCCGTCTAGCAAAGCCAGCGCTGCCAGCACGAGGAACGGTGAGCTCTTCCCCACAAACTCGTACATGACGCTCCCGAAAGGTGGGCCCACTGAGGGGGAGAAATGAAGGAAAAGCTGTGAAATCTCATTTCTGACCCCAAACAAATGTCCTCTGCAAGCATTTGGACACCCTGCATTGGCATGCAGGGACCACATAATTTAAAACAAAACAAAACAAAACAAAACAAACAAAAAAAAATGAACAACAGCAAAAAAAAAGATGAATAAAACCAACAGAAAAGCTCATTGATCTCTGTGATTATGAAAACCATATTCTTCACACCCCAAAACACTCTTCCATTTAAACAAAACCCAAGCACCTCAGAGATTATCATCTGATGTGTATCTGCATAAGAAATATGTTTCTGCGTAAGAAACGATTCTTAACATGCACTGTGCATCTAATCTGGAGATGGCACAGTAACATTGCACCCAAGGAGATCCTGCTGCTGTTTTCACAGACCACAAGGAGGTGCTTTGGGTGGTTTCTGATGGTGGCAGAGCCCCAGTCTCACTGACCTAATACTCCCATAGCAAGTCCTCCCAGTGCGATCCCCATCGCATTGCCTCTCTCTTCATCGTCTGTGTACACACTGGCAAGCATACCCATCCCTAAAATACAAACAGACCAGAACAAAGCATAAAATTAGGCAGCTGTGTCCCACAATGTATTAGATAGAGTTGACAGCAGGTATCTGTATATAAGTATATACCTACACACATATACATGTATATCTATATTTATACACATATATAGGTGCACATACATATATATCTGTGTGTTTTTAAGTCCCCTCCATGTGCAATTTGCCCTGAAGCAGAAGGGAGTTTGGCACACATAAATGGTCTCAATGCCATGTTCTATTACACCCTATTACTCAGGTAGTTTAATGATGCCCTGATTTGCTGGATTCTCTGTCCCTGCCTTTGTCACACAGTGTTTAGAAGCTGCTTTTCAGCCAGTTGAAACAAAGCTCTCGATGAGTATTCTCCATCTGCTATTTGTGCTCTGGGTGCTTGACACGGAGGTTGGTGATGGCCGACAGCTACAACCCTGGTCGCTGCAGGCTGTGCTCTGAGCGTAAAGTATCATGCCCAGCTGATTGCTTTCAAAATGAGTATTTCAAGTTCAGCATCCAAAATTAAAGGACGCTTTTGACCTTTATCTTCATGTTCCCCATTTCTGCATTCAATGATGAGCCATCATTTCACAAAATGAAACATGAAGCCTCTTTCATTTGCTTTTGTGGAGCACTCAGACACAGTAGTGGTAAATGCTACAGAAGAGTCCTCATAGAAATTATTAATTCTGTTTTCAAATCAAGGACTCGGTATATAAGGTCCCCAGCTAGACAGCGAGCCAGAAAGAGAACACACAGCCCTGCATGACTGATCACTATGTAAATACGGACCATCATGTGTACCAAAAGTTAAGATAACAGAGGTCCTGTGTGGATGAACACGCTTACTGAAAGTCGTGGCAGACTTCAAACTGGTTGAAAAGCAACTTAGAGAACAATATCAGAATTCACAGCAAATTTACAGAGATTACTTGCACAGACACAGGGGGGATACTACACCCACTACTGCAGCTCTGAGGGTAAGTCATGGCTGAGCATGAGCATGCAGGTATTGCAAGTGAGGTGGACTGTTGGACTCATGAAGTGACTGTTTCCCTCCCATTGGCACTTGTCTGGGGTCTGAGCTTCTTCTGAGGGCTGGGTCTGGCCTTGGTGCAGCGCAAGAAGAGCTGGGGGAGTCCAGACTACTCGAAAATGAGCAATGGGCATGAGCAAAGGTCAAGTGACCGTCAGCAAGGGACAACTGCAGGTCTTTGGATTTAAAGCTAAAGAGGGGAAACTGACGTGCGATGTGATGTGGTCTGGATATTAAAAAAAAAAAAAAAAAAAAAAAAAAAAAAAAAAGCCACAAAGATAAAGAAAAGAAACTGTAGAAACTGTTCTTCATGTTCTCTCAACTATGAGAACCAGAAATGGATATGAATGACAGGAAGGAGGCTTTAGATGAGAGATCAGAAAAGGACTTCCTAACAGTAAATGTAGTTAAGCACAAAGCTCAATGCTGAGGGCATTTCTGGAGGCTTTTGAGAGCACATCTGTCAAGTACGCATGAGGAATTACAGATCCTGCCTTCAGGAAAGGGGTGGACAAGGGAGACTCTTGGCCTTTTCTGCTCTGTTTTGTAGGCTGTCTGGGGAAAAATACGTGCTCATCAAAGAACCCTATCACAAGGTACACCCCTGAACTGGGACTGAGATAAAGCTGAACAAAAATTTTGATCCTGGCATGTCTTATCTTTGGAAAGCTTGACTTGTAAGCTTAATTAGTTTGGGGGCTGAGGATCTCCATTGGATATCTCCACCTGCCCCAAGGCTGCAGCACAATCCCTGCAGTGGGGATCTGGGTGGAATCCAACTCTCAAATGTTTGTTATGTTCCTATGAGAAGTACGTGAGCCCTGTTTATTGACCAGTCCCATTTGGGAGGGGAGATTTTTCCTGAGGAAGCCAAGAGACATGCTCTGGACACAAAGCTCTATTCACCTCCCCTTTCAAGGCAAATTTATATTCCTGCTGCCATCATGAACAAAATATAATTTCTCTAGACTCAGTCTCAGAGATCATTGAATAATTTGGAGTGAAAATCCATACTCCATTTCACTTGTTCATTTAAAAACAAAAATAAAAATCTTATATTGGATATCTAGCACAGGCAATCTGAGTCCAAACTGGCAGGCAGAATAACAAGCCACAGGAAACAGCATTTTATAACAAATTTCAGAAACAGGCAGCGGTACTATCCCTATGAGAATAAGTACCAACATAAGTTCATGGTGACCTTTAAAAGGGCTAAAAATGAATTTAAAATGTTGAAGGCACACATGCAGAAACCCCAGGGAGAGAGCACATCATCTAGTGCTCTACCTTCCTGCAGCCCACATACCAAGTTATTCTGAAAAGATACTTGCATGTGAGCTACTGCATAGGAAAGAGGCAGAAAAAAAAATGAAATGGATTTAATTGAATAATTTTGTATTAATTATTGAAACCACAGACAAAATACAATTAAGAAATGACTGTTACTGAAAAAGACAGAATTGGTGATCTGTATTTTACTCTATCATATGCTCTCTTACCTGCCACTGAAGAACAAGAGGAGCCCACTCCTTGGAGGGACCTTGCAATAAACAGTAATGTGTAGCTTCCTGAGAAGGCAAACACTATGGAAAAGACAGAGGTAAATTTTTAAAATTAGGTTAACTCTAACTAGGTTAAAAAGTTAGATTTCTTTAAATGATCACAAAAAGAAAAAAAAAAAAAACACCTTTCTGCAATTCAGTCAGGTGTTTACAGTGACTTGTGCCACTTTCAATGCTAACAGCATTATTCTCTCTTATTGCATTTGGATGTGTCAGTGTTGAATTGTTCTTAGGTGTCTGAGCCTTCTGGTAACACAGAATGCAAGCGCCCAAGCAGTTTTAACTAATTACTTGGGATTTGATTACATCTTGCTCTGATTCAGCTGCACACGGAGGCGTATTAAGACCTTTCCAGCCTTGTTCCCCTCATGGCTGCACTTTGGGCTGCCCAGTCTGAAGCTCCAGGCATTCACAAAGAGAGGATTTAACACATGCACAGGCTCACACCAGCGTTTCTTCCAGTAAGTGAACGGGTGGAGAGGTTTTACAGAGGTGTTCCCAGCTCTGCACTGGATGCTGTGCGGCACAGCTGACCATGAATTAGACTTACTACTGTTATAACCACACTAAGTAACATTTGTTCCAAAAATCTGGAGTTGTCAGAGACTCTACCAACACGTAATCTTATCCATCACTTCAGTCCCCTTGCTGTCAGAAATATTTTCCTAATATTTAATCTAAATTTTCTTTAATACTTCCTTAAGGTTGCTATTCCATTTCTTACATGCAGTGGACATGGAAAACTCTTAATTCCCTTCCTTTTTTTGTCATAAACTCTGATACATCTTACACCTGCCTTCTGAAGCAACCCCATTTTTTTAATCATTCCTCACAGGCTTCTAACAATGTTTGATGTTCTCCTTTGTCCTCTTTCCATCTGGGCCACATGTGCCATGCAAAACTGAACATAGGCCAGAAACTAAGACCTTATTAACACCATTTAGGGTGGGCAAATTATCTCAGCTGACTTGCAGGCTATGCTTCTGTTTGCACATCCTCTACATCAATTCCTCTACACCAACAAGAATTCCTAAGGATCATTATTGTAGATCATTTATTTAAAAGTTGCATCTGAACAATACTAAGTAAGAAGTGGCCACTTACTGATCGTTGACACAAACATGATGCAGAAGCCAGCAAACAATGGAATCTGGTAGCCTATTCTGGAGGAAAAAAAATACCACATTTTCAGGATAGTTTCACTGATAATTTGAGTTACATTTAATTGCATGTGTTTTTTGTGTGTGTGTGTGTTTTTGTTTGTTGTTTTTTTTTTTGGTTGGTTGGTTGGTTGGTTGGTTGGTTGGTTGTTTTTTTGTGCACACGCACAAAAGATGCAAAAACCCAACCTGTGGTTTCTTTGCAGGTTTTGAAGTATTTATAGTGGACAACATGATCAAATTGTTCCATGTTACGAATGCCTTCTCATTTGGTGCAGCACACTTTTCATCTGAAATCCCTGGAAGAAGTCCTTCCTTCATTAGAATTTGATTGTCCTGTTCTCGTTCCACCATAATTGTTCTCAGTAAAACCCCTCTGGGTCTCTATGGGGTTGCCAAGAATATGAGAATGGAAGATTCATCTAAGCATGCTGAGCTTTGAAATATTCCAGTAATGTTTCAAGAATCATCTGTTTCCACCCTCATGAGACAATGACTGAAATGAGACATGGTCAAACCAATGGATTTTTTTCTGGGAAAATTTGTCATCAGCTTCACTGGGAGTTCTGCTTCAACTACAAGTACCGAAAGTGTCCCAAAGTGTCTGAGAGCAATATTTTTTGCTTTTCCACAGTGTTAGGATTAAGTATGGAGCTGATCAAAGCTTTCTTCATCAAAACTCAAACGTACAAAAACATCAGAAATAGCCTGGAGATATGCCCGGCTGCTATGAGCATTTTCAAATTTCCAGGAAATAAATTATTTTCTGTCTGGAAAGCAAATGCATTTTTAGGCAGCTAAATTTGAAATTTCAACAAAGACCTCACAATATGCTACTTTTCATGTCATTAAAACTCTGCCTTGGAATCAAAAGTACTACCCAGGTAGCTCTGCAGACAGTCTGTGTGGTCACTGTACTTTATTCATAGCTTCCTTTTCCCTAAAATTCTGTATCTCAAATGTATTTGCAAAGACATTTTTTAATGGTCAAATTCTTCAACGGTGAAGATATTCAAAGGAATAGTAATTGACTTTAATTCCCAGTGACTTGACAGTACTGGGCTTTTATATTGGGGGTACTAGTTTAAGTAAGTCAATCAAATAATGGAAGAGTCTACAACGGCCCTTCTCATTTTTGATAATGGTAGTCTTAAGACAGGTAAAACAACATAATTTTTCTGAGCTTTGTTTATTTGTCAGTGTAATTTTTATACAAGTAAGGACCACAGATAATAGTAAAGTCTTTGAAGCACAAGGCTGTTCATTATTGGTGTCTAACATTTGTTGGAGTTTTGAGAATGGAAGAAACCTAGCATGTACTTTTTCACAAGCCTTAGAAATTTCTAATGAAGAGCACGTGGAAGAATTTTGCCATTAAAAATATGTCAAAAATATAGTGCACTGAGTTTTCTACTTGAAATCTGCAAGTAGGTGCTAAAAAAATGCAGCAGAGGAAACGTTACTCTTGTGGTTACTTAACTGGACTGGTTAACAGCAAACAGCAACCTCAATTCCTCTTCTTCTGTGGGCTTACGATAATCACTTTAATCTCTCAAAACCTTGATACCTGACCATTAAAAGAATACTACTATACTTTTTTTTTTTGTCTGTTTAATTTAAAGAGGATGTTTTTTATAGGCTTGTCTCTTCTATCATTGTATGTACATGGTAAGCATTATACAGAGGGACACTAATCTCCACTGATGTTTCTGCGTATGCAAGGACATAAAAAAGAATCATCTCCTATTGCCATCCCCTTGCCTGCTCTTCCCAGCGGGCTCGTGTAGAAAAGGCCACAGTGAGTTTGATCACAATTGCTTTGATATAAATACAGATAAATAACCCCTGCATGCACGGCTACTGTTGGTGAGTGATATTACCTGGCTCTGTGGTACTGTGAATGCAGAAGCTGAATGTGTCTATTCCTTCTCCCATTAGAATGAGGGGTTTTGTTTGTGAAAGCCATCCCAGAGGTGTCTAGGATGGACATGGTGGGAGGAGAAGTCTGATTGCAGTAAAGAAATCAAGTAATTCTTTGATTTGCCACAGGGACCATGAGACAGCAATTCACAGCTCCAAGTACACTGCATTAAGACTCAGTTTGCTTTGGTCTTAGCTTTTGCAGTCATGCACATTATTCCTCCTTTATCTTGGACAAACAGAGTCACACCAAGGTGTGAAGCACCACATAGCAGAGAGTCATGGAGGCAGAACTGGAGCAGAACTCATTCTTGCTCTCACCCTGCAGCAGACCATGACGCCTTATTGCACATGCTGAGGTCTGACACATGCCTTTCCCTCCACACCCAGAGAATCGTCTCCGAACCAGGCTCTGTGTGGGCAGAGCTAGTCCTTTCACCCAAAATCTATATTGCTCATGGTCCACCATATAAAACAATGTGAAGGTAGAGTCAGGAGAGGATGTGCATTTGTGCTGAGCAAAGTAAGTCTTTATAGTCCTCTGAAACAGTCAAAGTTGCCTGGAACTCCCCCCACAGTTTAGGGATGATGTGCTACCGTGCACAGGGTTGCTGAGCCCTTGGATGTTGTGGTTGTTCTTGCTCTGGGGCCATTCTTACCCACATCCAGCTGACAGCTAGAAGTGTAGATTGTCTTTTCCTGCACAATCTTAGCAAACCCTGCCTCCTCCTAAAATAGCAGTGCTAATTACTTGGCAGTTGTGCCACCACAAATGTCTAATCTGCAGCTGCAGTTCTGGGCTGTCCAACAGACATGAGAAAGCACAGACTGGGAGTTTTTACTGATCGGAAAAACTACAATATATAACAAATGATCACAAAAAGGGGAGGCACTACCTGTAACAGCCAGCTGTTCAGAGACTCTGTCCCCAGTCCTGGGCTGTTCCTGTTCTTGCCATGTGAAACCTGTGCATATGCAGTTTCTAATTTTTGGCCACAACATGATGTGCTCCATCACAGTTACCTCTATGTTTTTCCTGTCTTGTCTCTTCCTTTTTCTTGTTATCACACCTTAAGAAGTCATTTTCTTGGGCACTCCTCACAAAACACTACAAGACAAGCAGAAGCAGCCAGAGGGTCCAGCATGTTTCAGGGAGGCTACATATAGCTGAAAGTGCTTCCTACAAGTGTTTCCGACTCTCAAAAAAAGCCAGTCATCAGCTGAAGGAGGGAGAGGAAAGGCTGTCAGTGACAGAGAAAGCCTGAATTACCCCATTTTGGGGTCATGCTGACCCCAGACTGCAGAACTGTTTGGAAGTGGATTACACTCACTAATAATGTTACACTGCAATGAGACAACCAATTGATGGGTCCTGTGCAGCAGTAAAATAAAGGTTACACTGACCAGGTTAGCAGCTGTGGATGATTAGAGCCTAATTGCCTATCCATTACAGGATTGCAATCTACTGACTTTAACCCTGTTACAGTACAGCTATAGCAATACCAACATGAGCTCAGCCTGCCCTGGCTGGCATTTTGGCCATCTTCAGCCCCAGTGGAGATGTATGACAAGAGGAATATTTTCCTCCAGGTCATGACCCAGCGAACCTCTGAATGTGCAGGAAGGAAGAGAAGAAGGCTCAGGGGCAGTGGTGGCAGTTTGTTTGCTGGGATTTTCACTAGAACTTAGCACAAAGAGAAATGGTGGTGTTCCATCAGCTGTCAGCCAGCTCACCA
Source organism: Anas acuta (assembly GCF_963932015.1). NCBI lineage: Eukaryota > Metazoa > Chordata > Aves > Anseriformes > Anatidae > Anas > Anas acuta. The sequence goes on along the minus strand of NC_088985.1, from coordinate 31,355,013 downwards.
TGATGGGTTTGTGTTTTCTTTGGTGTTCTTTGAAAAGAGATGGGCTTTAAATAAGAAACCTTTTAGCATAGTTTGCATCTTGAATTAAACTAATTTTGAAATTTATTTTTTTAAATTCTTTAGCTCCAGAAGTTATAAAAAAAAAGTGGGGAAAAAAAAAGCCTACAAGGTTTTCAGAAGACCTAAACTCAGTAATTATTGGCACAGCCTTGTGGCACAGACTTGCCACTTATTGGCAATGTGAGTGGAACAGTCTGTTACATCCTGCACAAACTCAAGCATTCAAAGACAGCGCATCTTTAAGACAAGTAACTCCATGCTTGTTTAAAACTCTGAGCTGTGATACTTTGCTGAAATTTTGCAGAAGTAGTAACAGCAATAATAATTATCATTAAACAGCTTATCAGCGGTAGAGTCATTATAATGATGACTCAAATATCTTCTGTTTCATTTATAATAATCAGTTTTCACACTTCCTTTTAACTGCACATATACATTGTTCTTAGGAAATATCAATTTTAGTTGCGCTTTTTCTTTTTTTGTTTTGTTTTGTTTTGTTTTGTTTTGCCAGTGGCTTCTACAGTTAATTGATAAATATGTGAACTGATATTTCCCACTAAACATTTCTCAGAAGAAAGGCAGACACTGCTCCGAGACACAAACAGTGCATGAAAAAAAAACCAGCAACCCTTAAATCTAATTTAGGGCCACTTGGCCATGAAGACACTCATTTCTGCCTGGATGGGAGGACGGTGTGCCACACGGGGCCATGTGTTCTCCTTGATTCTCCTTTTCCCACTTGTTGGGAAACCACTGGTAACATGTGGTGCCTTACTTATTTTTCCCTGGTTTGGCAGTTTGTGGAAATGATGATAAGAACAGCAGAATAAGGAGAAAAGTAAGATAGGAGATAGGGCAATGATACCGACAATTATTGGTAAAACCTAGAATAGCTAAAGAACTGTTATGGAAATATGATTTGACTTCATGCTGCTTTGCCTGTGGATGTACCTAACAAAGCAATACAGGAAATCTGGGTAACAAAAATCTGTTTTCCTCCTTAAATTGCAACAATATTTGTGTAAAAGAGATTTTGTAAGGGCAAACTTTCAGAGCAGTGATACACAGGAGGAGATAAGGTGAAATAAAACAGAAATGAAGCTATCTAATGTAAAACTTTTGTGTCTATATCAGTTCCACAGATTTAATACAGGTTTTGAATTCATAACATTGTGGGTCCAACCACTGCTCATCCCTCCACTAGAAACTCCTCTGTCAGACTGAAATTAAGCAGTGTGCATATAAGCTGTAAAATCCAAGAAAGGTGCTTTTAGTTCAAAACCTGAAATATCCAGCCTTAAAGGTATCAGTTGGTTTGGTTATTGCCACCTGTGGTAAGCACTGACTGCCTAAACAGAGTGTTTTACAGGACGGGAAACAGAAAAATTTCCTCTGCTTATAATTTTCTGAAAGGAAAATATTTTCTTTGTAAAAATAGATTAATAAGAAATATGAAAGTTGGTGACCTAAGTACAATTTGGAGCTTATTTCCTACAGAGATCGATCTCACACTCCGTTTAGAAGGGCTGCAGCTTGTTCTGTGGGGAACAATTACACAGAACACTAGCAATAAAATCAAATTAATTATTAACACCAAAAATTTAAATGATATTATAAATACTTTTTAATTTCTGCATAAACATAATTAGTGCTTGGATTTGGTTTTGTTTTTTTTTTTTTTGTTTATTTGTTTGCTGTTGTTGTAAGTGATTTATTTTGGTGCATGCATCTCCTCTCCTGCTCAGGAGGATTTTGTGTAATGTCCCACCCGAACACATTCTGCTCAATACATCAAACGTACACAAGGACTCAGAGAGGACAATTTGATGGTCAGAGCAGATCATGCACAGATTTAAGTCTGAGCTGTTGAACTCAGAGATGAACGTGGCACCAGGAGGGTTTGTCAGACCTGCTCCCTTTCTGTGGAAGCCCATGAGAACCCCCCGCTTGGCCTTACCTTGGGACATTCAGAATTGCTGTGCACCAAAGCACACCAAGAGCTGCAGGTCTGCAAGAGCTGGGGAGAGATCTGAGCACTGCCTACACCTTTAACATCATTTTTGCCTAATATAGGTGTAATAGATGTGTCACCAAGTCACGGAGCTTGATCCTTGTAACTACTGAGCTGTGGCATCTTTTGGCCCTGTGTAACTGTATCGAAGAAATTTCAACACTGCTTCAGTAAAAGTTTCTATAAAAGCCTGAGGACTCAGGAGCTGGAGAAAAAGAGAAGTGTACAACACTGTCAAGTGGCTCATGTGCTTACTGATTTATTTCAGAAAGGATGCGGGCATTCAGAAGACGTGTTCATCAAATGTATTTCACTAAGATACTCCTCCAGATAAAGCAAGGAGACCAGGAAGCCAGGGCCACAACAGATTTAGGAGTACTTTGAAATCCCCACCCAGACTAAACCATGAACACAAATCCTAACTGCGTAACATACCTGTTTGTCAGTGGCCCTATGAAGGGGTTAGTAATCAGCTGCACGGTTGCCTTTGAAGCAAACAACAGCCCAACTTGAACATTTTCATTCAGCAGGTCCTTGTCCTCCTTAGGGCAATCAGATGGAGGAGCAGTCACGTTCACCGTCATTTGTTCTGTCGGGGTGTGGGGCAGCTCTCTGGGGCCTGGCTGAGCAGACGCATTCCCAGTAACCATTGTCAAGTTGTCATAGTAGGAGAAGATACTCTGAAAATTGTCCATCGTTGCTGAAACTACGTTAGGCTTAGCAGTCTGGACTTCTGATGCATTTTTCTCATGTTTGATGCTGTAAAGGTAACTGGGAATTATTGGCACTGGAAAAACAAATAGAATATATTAGCATCTTACCGTAAGGTTACGTACAAATGGAATCACCAAATTTTCTTGTTTGCTTTGTCATTGATTGGAAAGTACAAGGCTTTCCTACTGATAACATCAGTAAGGATTTTAAAAGACTGAAACACAGAACTTAAATAGTACAATTTAAAACATGGTTCTTTTACATTAGTCTTTATTTTTTTTGACAGTTTTTGTAATTATATTTTTTCTATACAGAGATAACTCAGAAAGAAAAATATGAGAAGTATCAAAACCCATGTCTGAACAGACTGTTGCACATGACTGCATAAATCCCTTTATTAGATTGTGAAAATGTGAATAATGAGAAAAAGCACTGAAACTAGCATTAAGCCAAAATAGTAAAAAGTAATAAAACATGTTAATAAAACAAGCCACAAAAAAAAAAAAAAAAAAAAAAAAAAAGAGTAATCAGAACTGATGTATTGCTGTTTATATATTTCACTATTTCTTTAAAATTTGCATTGAAAACACCACCCAGAAGGGACACACTTTATAAGTTTTAGGATCATAGCTGCAATTTAACTGTATTAACGTGTATCTCAGAAACTATCACATCCACATTGGTTGCAACAGATGTAAGATTCATTCTACTGGGAAGCATCAGTGACAGAACCAGCAGAGCCGCCTGGCCTCCCTTCTGACACAGCCCCATCTTTCAGTGAGTCTGCAGACCAAAATACTTTTAAGAGCTTCTAGCACACATCTTATAGAAAAAATAAGGAAACATTAACAACTTTATAAGAAAGGATGTTCATGTAAAAAATCTAAAACTGACTGGTAAAAGTATTCATGGAGTTTTTGTTAGAGGCATCAGCTTTAAGCTGACCACCCCCAGGAGCTGAGGTTGGCAGGGCAGCACTGCACAGGGTGGGCTCCACGCTCCATGAGCAGTGTGTGGGCACAAGCCAGGAGTTTCTCTGAGCCCTTGGACAAAATAGATATGAAAAGGAGCCTTTTGACATGGGTACTTAAAGAACTACCAGCAAAAAATGTTCCAGGACTTGATTTGAGTTAATTCGTAACTCACGACACCATGTAACTTCAAGCCAGTAAAAGTCACACCTTCAACTTTGATCAAAACTCTGATTATTTTATTAAACCAGCTCCTAGAAGCACTTTTCTTAAAACCCATGTAGATAGTTTTCTTATTAATCTACCATTTGACGAGCAGTGTGGGGGAGAGGAGAACTATCGCAAGGAAACAGGCATCTCCAGCGTTATCTAGCCTGGTGTTTCAGTTGCATGACCGCAGGAGGAAAAAAGATGATGAGCTAAAAATATCAATGTTGTCATTCTGAGGAGTTTTAGTGGCTTTCAGTGGGGAAAATAAATAAATTATGAAGGTGGTTTTATGCAATTCCTTATCCTGCAAGTGACAGAGAAACAAAGTGAGACTTTGCTGCTTGTGCCGGTGCCCGCAGTACCTGGGGCACCCAACGTGTTTGAAAACCTTTGGTTTGGTTTGAGAGCATCACTCGCGCACCCAGGCAGCACATCTGTCACCGGCGATTACTGCTGGCATAAATCGGGGGGAGAGAAACCAACGAAAAACACTGACAAGAACCAAAAACCGAGCCACCCCCGAGCCACCGACGGCGAAGCGCGCAGCCCCACCACCGCCAGACCCGGTCGCCTACCGACCACGGTGAGCAGCATGTTGTCCAGGAGCAGGGCGATGAAGACGATGAGGAGGATGAGCCTCCGGGAGCTCCGGCCCTCCCGCAGCCAGCGGATGATGCTGGCCTCGCCCCGGGCCATGCCGCCCGGCCCCGCCGCCGCCGCCGCCGCCGCTGCCTCTGCCGCTGGCCGCGGCCTCGCGGAGGCCCCCGGGGGCCGCCCCGGGCCAGGGGCTGAGGCCGGAGCCCCCTCCTCGCCCTGCCCCGGCCCGCCCCGGCTCGCAGGACCCCGGCCAGCAGCCCGCTGCCAGCCGGCTGGGCAGGAGGAGGAGGAGGAGGAGGAGGGGTTGGAGGAAGGAGGAGGAGGAGGAGGGCGACGACGACGAAGAGGAGGAGGAGGAGGAGGAGGAGGCGGGGCACGGAGACCCCTCTGGGTGTCCCTTGCCAACCTGAGCGATTCGCTGCGCTCAGCCGCCCTGCCCGGAGCGCCGGGCTCCGTGCCCAGCCCGCTCCCCTTGAGCCTTTCCCCAGCACCACGGGCTGGCAGGGGAGGCTGCTGGGCAAAGATTCACGGCGGCTTAGCAGTCAGCTTTCAGCCGCTGCCCAGCCTGGGGGCTGCTCTCTGCTTCACCCTCTTCCCGGTGCTTCGCCCCCGGTAAAGAGCACCGAAGTCGGGATGAGCCTTGCGATGAGTTGAACAGCCCCAGAAGCAAACGGCAGGCTGAAGGCGGTGACAACACCGCTGTGCAAACAGTTCTTCCTCAGCGATGTTCCCTGTATTCGTGTAGTTTCACCCCGTGCCCCTGCAGCACGATGCCATCAGGACGCGGGTTGCCTGTGGCGTGGTGCTCAGACTTAGCCTGGTGCTCCTGCAGCACCACTCGCTTCGTGCCATAAACAAACTGCCCGTGCTGGTTTGTTCATTTGAGAATTAATTTATTTGTTAATGAAAGCCATTTACTCTGTGAAGTCTTGGCAAAGTAGCAGCTGAAGAAAAACCAGTGTGGTCTAAACTGATCTCAGGTCCCAATCCATCGCTGGCAGAGGTCTAGCAGGCTTTAGGAATGGGATGAATTCAGTGCAGTGTGCTCTTTACTACACACATTTTTTCCTATAAACAGTGAAAACAGGCAGAGGATGTGCTAATAGCACCTGTTTTGTTTGCATGCAGGTAGTTCTGATTTTATTTGATATATCCACTAAGCATTATGTTCGTATGGGAACAATTTTACCAGTGCACAACAAATGCCCCCAATGGGTATTGTTAAACTCTTGATTCACAAACGAGGGTTCATATCCTGAAGGCACTTGCACCATAAATCACATCACTGAGCTGAGGACTGCGGAGGAATGCAGGAGGAGGCAGGGAACACTGTCTGGATCAGCAACAGGAGCCAGGTCAATATGGGAAAATAAATTTCACCTTTTGATGAAATGTCCATAGCAATTTCCTATCAGGAAAACATGGGTTTGGGCATTTTGTAAGCACAGCAGTTTGGAGGAGAGTTATCTGCTAGCAGTGCTGCTGTTACTGTCACCTGTCAGAAAGCAGATGTGGACAAAGATGTTTTTCCAGCCGTCTGTGATGAGGGATGCAGTTGCAGAAACCTCTTGCTTCTTCCCCTGTATCACCCACATGTCAGGGGGAGAACATCCCCTTCCCCCCCCCAAGTCTGTCTTCCAGAATTTCTCTCCTTCCTCTGCCTGTCCCTGCCATGCTGACATTCACGCTGGCAGCATCTGGCCACTTTGCTTGAAGTCACTCCTCTCTCCTACTCTCCTAGCTTCTCTTACCCTCAGCCAATTGACTTTTAGACAACTAATGCCAAAATAATGTGCATGAGCATGCCTGAGCTATTAGCATGGACAAGCATAGAGCATTTGAGTGTATTTGCATGTGGAGATGCCCACTGGTGCACAGACACTATTGCTTTATTAATCTAGCTGATTAAATCATGTTTACCTCTAGGAAGCTAGCAGGTCAGGAAGACACAAGGTTTGCTGCTGTGCAGGTATAAAGTGTATTCCATTCCTTCACCACTATTTATTTATCCCTAGTCAGGGATCTTTGTGTCTACCAAAGAACAAGTAAAAGAGGAGTAGGAGCATAGTGAAATTGAACATTATGTTTGGAAAGCTGCTTATGACTTGGTTTCCCTATTGAACTCCCCATATAAAATATAAAATGAAATATAAATTTCATGCTTTGAAAAAAGATGTTCCTTTTTTTTTTTTTTGTAAAGCATCTGCCTTTTTTTTTTCCTTAGTTGTCCTTTGAAGTATACATGTGCCTGTTATACCCAGATTATATTATAACTTTATTAGTTTTTGATAAATAACATCTATAAGCTCAAAACTAACTTCCAAAATCACATATTTATATGGGAATCCAAATTTTGAGAACTTAAAATTTGTTCATATGGATGCTCCCCTCTGAGGGAGGTACCCCTAGCACTTTAGGACATAGGCTAAAGGCACTGAGCATCATACAGTTGGTGACCCAAATATCATTTAACATGGTCTTGATGCTTAGGCTTTGGCCAGCTGACTGGTAGGCTCTCCTTAATCACCTCTATGGTGCATAACCAAATGAGCTATTCAGACAAATAAAATAGCCAAGAACACACAGGCAGCAATACTACAAATGATCATGAGTCTGGGAGAGATGCCGCAGAAAAACTACGACTTGGCAGCCAAAATTCTGATCTCCGCTAAGAAGTTTCCCTGTGGCAAGATGTCCCCTGTGCACAGCTGGATGCTGTCATAGCACACGACACAACATTGTTACAAGCACCAGGGAGAAGTGCCATTTTGCTGGTTTGCCTCCAGGTTCCTTCAGTGCTGAACTTAAATAAATAAATAAATAAATAAATAGAAACCACCAACAAACAAAAAAAATAAAACCATGCGAGAGTTCTCACCATCCAGGCTGAGAAACACAGCACTTTGCTGGCTCCTGTGGGAAAAATAATTCCCTTTAAAGCTGTCTCTTTTTTTTTTTTAAGATTTACTTTTATTTCCACAGCTTGCAGTTTAACTTGCAATAATTCATAATTATCTTAGCTTTCTGTATGAATTAATAATTTACAGTTATTGCTAGTGGGGAAAAATCCTGCTATAAATAATTTTTATTATTTAAGTTGGAAGACATACCTGGCAGCTTACTAATAGCAAGTAATATACTTAGTCAGCTTTTTCAACCTTTGTAGCTCTTTCAAGACTTTTCTTCTTTGTGCCCAAGAGTCATGCTACTAATTACTATGTAGTAAGGCAGTGTGGTAGTTAGATTCACTGAGTAATGCATCTCATTTTCCCCAGGTGTTGAAGATATACATTGTGTTTTAATCTGCTGCCATATAACCCACAGCGAGTATATGTGTGAATGTATTTATGTGTGTATATTAATAAACACAATTACCCTTTGTGGCATGTAGTGCTTTGAGGAGAAAGAGAAAAAAAAATAGAAGTTTTGCTTTTAAAAGGGTCACTCGTTTATTATTCCATTATGCTAAACTACAGCCTGCCTGGATTTAGCTGAATAACTGTGTGTGATATCCAGGTTTAAGACTATGAGGGGCTCATCCAAAGAGCTAGAATGGCTCAGGGTGGGTAGATGGGAGGCAGGGGAAGAAGAGAGATTGTGCAGTTTGGGGATCTCCTCTAAAAAAAGATGAGTTAAAAGTAATTTTTTAATTACAGTAAGGGTCTGAAATTTGTAGAGAGTTTCAGAACTAGGACATTTTATTCTGCAGCACAACATCACTCCTTCAAAACTAACATTTTGAACTATTTGCTCTTCACATTAGGAAAAAAAGCATTCATCTCTTCCAGTTCTGGGGAAAGTGGCTGAGCCGAGAATCTCCACTCCATTCCTGCTCCATGTCCACAGCCACCCCTGAGGAAAGCACACAATCTGCAGTACCCAAGCTAGCAGGTTATAGGAGAGAATATTTAGCTACGTATGGGAACAGCAGCTGAAGTGATGGCAGAAGAGGTGCCAGCAGTGCCTGCTCAGCCAGGCACCTTGCGGGGCTGCTGCGGCCTGCCTGGTAGCCTCACCCGGAGCCCACCTGGTGAGATGTCCTCCTGGCGTGCTCATCCGCTCCTGTCAGACTTCCTTCAAAACTTAGCCTAAAGAAGCACTAGGAAAAGCTGCTTTACCCTGAGGATTTAACGTGATCCTCCTCAGAACCGGCCGGGAGAGCTGTCACGCTGCGAGGCGGCAGTGGGAGCTATTCTTAGTGTTTTTGGTGGCAGGCTTTGTGTGAGCACGGTGACATTACTGACCACAGGTTAGTGACAGTAACGTCTAGCTCTGATATGTTCCATTGCTCTGACGAGAAAAGAGCATCCGCCAAGCACAATAAAAGCTGGAAAATAACTAAGGTGCTAAGTAGCACCTTGTTCTCTCTCTTCCTTCCGAGCTGGTTTTCTGTCTGCAGTCAGCACAGCCCCCAGGGCAGCCCACTGTTAGCTCCATGATCAATGGGGACGCATGCTGGCCTCAGCTTTACAAACCTAATTATTTTCTTCAGAAATCTGTCTGAAGCTAAAAGGCATCTGACAAAAAATCTTTCCTGTCCCTGGAGCTTAGAGGAATTTGGTCATTGCATGTAAATTGTGTTTATATTGACTGTTCTCACATCCTCTGCAACTGTGGCTTTGCAAAAAGCACAGTCTCTTCCAGCACAAGCTGTGAATGTTATGTATGAAGAAATCTGGTTAGTAATGATAATGCGTGTGTGTTTATACATACACAGCACACACACATAAATATGTGCTAGGGTGTGCTGGCAGGTACATGTGTGTATGTGTAAGATGTCACTGCCCGTCAGTTACAGGGTAATGCACCATTTGCTTGCACTGGGAAGTACGAGGGCAAAGCAGAGGCTGAGCAGGCTGTGGGGAAAGGAAGCAACAGCTCTTGCTTCAGTGGCTGGGCTTCACAGGCAAAGGCCTTCCTGCTTTATTAGCCTGTGCAGTAGCTCAGAAGTGTACGGGAAGCTATAAGGTCAATTTGGTCTAAGTAGCTCTTCACCTTTAACATTTATCTACTGGTTAAAAGAGTAGCCAGCTTTCATGCACTTCCCAAGCCCTTTGCCACAGCACAGCAGAGCTCTGCATCACAAAGAGGGTTCAACCCTCTTCTCTCTGGGGGCCGCCTGCATTAGTGCTGGTTCATTTTGCAGAACTGGCCAAGTCCAAGTGAATGAATGCAGGGGTCAAGAGTCTCCTGTGCAAAAGAGATCCTGAGCATGAGGTGGGCCAGCCCTGAAGGCTGGCATTATCACCATCACTGGTGGTGTTGGCAGGAAAGAGGAAAAATAACTAGCTCAGAGACAGCAACGGGCACAAAGCTGGAAAAGTTTTGAAGTGCATTTCCCAGAGAAGTGGAAAGGCAGCAGTGGAAACACAGAGGCAGGCCTGCTAGGCAGGGACATGCTTTTACCAAGTCTTGAGTCCAGTTAGAGGAAACAGCCCTGTGTGCTTGAACTCAGCCCAGGCACCTCTGTATGTTCAAGACATAACTCAAGAATTTGTGAAGGTTTGCCTCCAACAGGAGGAAATACCTGATGGCCAGGGAAGGCTCTCCTCTTCTGCGTACATCTGAAACTGGCTCCAGACTCCCCATGGATGTGTAAGCCTCCACTTAGCAGAAACAAAGTCATACCAAAAAAAAAAAAGGCAAAGAGAGAAAAACTGGAGAAAAAATGTCTCTTGGTTACAGTTCAGGCAGTAGCTGGACCACCAGGACAAAGCACAGCACCTTCCACCAGCCTGAAAGCTGTACTGGGGGCCTGGCTTAAAAAAACATTTGCCCAGCTGGCTGTCAGGGCTCCCTGTTCCCGTGCAGTAGGTGGGTGCTGGTGGCATTGAATCAATTTCCAGGCCTTCATCTAAATATATTATCTTGGATTAAACCCTGTGGAAAATTCATAATGAAAAACAAGCAAACCCCCCAGAGCAGGCATGATCTGCAAGCTGGCAAATACTGTGATTGCTTCCCACAGATTATAATTTTACCAACACCTGGGCTGAATGCACGGTGCTGATGCAACAGCCTCATGGATCCTAATGAAATAATTATGGGATAAGAGCACAAAGAAACATTCAGAGCTTGAGAGAAAACAAACAAGTGTAATGCAGGAACAAAGATACTAGATCAGCTGGAAGATGAAGAGCTTTTGTGTGGCCTTATTTATATTATTGGCATATATAAAATCTCTTCAGACCTGTATGTAATACGTTACCTATAAATGCAGTCAGTATGAAATGTTAACTGCCTGGTCTGGAGGGAATTGCTGTGGTTTTGCAGAAGGCTGAGGTTTTAAATAAAATGTCCTGCTCATCTGTGAAAGGCGAGGGGCAGAAGAGGAGTATGTGGTACCCCTGCTCTGTGCTCACCCCTACGGCTGTGGACAAACCACAAAACCACGACATAATTGCCTCTGTGTAATGTATCACTCCACACCTAATCCCCTGTAGCTTTGCACAGCCTTTTGAGTTAATGTATTGAGTTACATTTGAAATTCTCCCATGAAAGACATCATTAAATAACCGGCTTGTAGTCTTTTATTTAAAGCTGTTTGGCCACAAACATGAGGAAACACTTCCAATGGGCATCAGAAAAAGAGAAAGAGAGCTGCAACTCTGAAAGCAGGAGCAATGTGGCTCTCCTAGACAGACCTATGAAGACAGCGGGTTTCCCTTTTGAAAGACAATAGAGGTCTTGGTAGGACTGAAGGCCAGACAGATGTACCAAGAAACATGAATGTCTCTGAAGAATCCTATGACAGTGTTTAACCTGATGTTGGACAGGTCTGAATTTTTTGGAAAAAAAAAAAAAACACCATCCGTGGACTTATTCCCTCACCCTTTTCTAATGGATGAAACTCAGAGAAGATTTCTGCTCTAATACTTTGACAGCCCTCCCAGCCACTCACACTTCTAATCTCCTTCACTTCAAGACATCAGTTTGCAGGAATGGATCCCAAAGCATGCTAGCAATAGTAAAAAGTACTTTTATATATATATATATATATATATATTATTTTTTTAAATAAATAAATCAGTGCTCTCTAAACAGTGTTCTCTTTTCTATCCTTCTGGACTAGAGTCATGTAAATTAACACAAATTAAACTTACGTCTTAACTGAGCCTGTTGACTTACAATTCTTCATACTCAGGAACGTGATTAAGATCCAGAACAACTGAAATACTTTGTTTAATCAAAGGTGTCACCATTTCATAGGGACCTGCATATACTAATGGAAATGCTGTAGTAAATTTCTGCAGCCAAGTTCTTCCATTTTTAAAAATCCTGTTCAATCTTTTTCCACCAAGAGGACTTGCAGTTTTGCAGCATTTGTTTTCAACAGGAAATTTTTTACTCTCAAAAACCAAAATCTTCATATGAGTCTAAACACTTGGAAAAATAGGAAGCCCTGCCTGGGAATATAAATTGCACTTCTGTGCTTAGTCACAAATGGCTGAGTGCAATGAGATTTTACAATAAACCAGAAATGTCTGTGTTTTGTTGTGTCAATAAATGTTCCAGTGATGCTCTTAAAGACAATAAATTACTGGTAATGGAACACTATCCTCAGCATGTAGAAGTCATTTTCCACTTCCAGACATTCTCAGATTAGGTTTAAATTGCTATTAGAAAATCCTAAATGTGTTTGTTTGAAGAAAATCTTTTTAATGCCTAGAAATAATCCAGTGGCGGCTGGTTTGAGCAGAGTTAGCTGGAGTATTCCTGGGGAGCACAGTTTAGAGGTTTGGAAGGGAGCTCAGCTCCATCATATCCTTACCACTAACAGAGAGAATGATACAGAAAGATTTCACATCCTGTAATTTTTTGCAGCTGCTTGATGGGTGTGCTCAGCTGAAGAGTAATCTTGTTGTCAACCTGCTATGGAAATTGTTGTGAGAACCTGAGTTTATAATATGAGCATAACATTTGTTCCTGAGACAGCGCTCACAGGTTGCAGTTTGCAGAGCATCTCTGCGCAGTGGTTTCTCACAGACAGCCTTTGGGGCAGCATGGGTGAGCAATGGACATTGCAAGAAAGGCAGAAGAAATAAAAGGTGATCAGGGAAAACAAGACAGTGGAAAGTGAAGGAAACTGTAGAAAAACAGGACTGATATACAACCATTAATGCTTCTTGCAAGTGGAGCTGCTGGTTGTGCTGAAGATCCCCTGAAATCCGTGGTGTTACCCAGCATTAGTGTTCAGATGCTCGGCAGTGCTTGCAGCAAGGACCTGAAGGTACAAATGTTGGAGTTCTTACCCGTCCTCTTCAGAGCTTATGCTGGCAGCAGCAAAACAAAGCAGAACAAACCCTTTACTGTTTTGTTTATTTGTTTGTTTTTAAATTAAAGGCAGCTGTAGTAATGATCAGAATAGTGTATGTGTTTAGAAATTTAACAAGTTATAAAGGCTGCAATACTTTTCCTGCACTGATACTGATCCTGCACTGAAAAATAGTGAACGGCAGACATAAAGCATTAACAGGAATTCTTATATTGGCTTTCTGAGCTTTTTCAGATAGAAATCCACGAGGGATTGAGTAGGAATTTCAGAGGGGCTAATTAGCTCTGTGCCCCAAGAAAACATCACTGGAAAACTCAGATTGTACGGGCTTGGGCTTCACTATCTCACAAATGAATGACCCAAAAAACGCCGAGCAAATGGTCCTTTCCTGGTCAGTGCCCAACAGTGATTCCACATATTCAAATTCAGAATTGGATTCCTATTAGCAGAAAGTCTGCTTTGCTCCTTATTTTATTTTGGGGGAAAAAGGAAAAAGAAAAAAAAAATAAAAGTGGTGCTAGTGGCTGTATTTGCATTAGCAGTAGCAGGCTTTGCCCATGCACAAGATCTCTGGCCCATGCTGACATGACTGAAAATCAAAGGTTACAGTTCCATGTTAGAAGTCATCAAAATTGTCTGCGCTTCTTCCTATTTTCTGTCAGCATTTGGAGCTATTTTAAGTCTGCGCAGACTTAATGAGCTAAGTAATTGTGCACAGCATGCGCAGGAGCCCAGACAGAAGCAAGTGGCACTGCCAAGCCTGCAGCACTGTGAGGGCACAGTTGCCTTCCCATGGCATGGCAGGAATTAAACTGATTTCACCACCATGGTGACTTGTACCACAGTTTTGCTATGGATCCTGTTGATTCCTGGCAATGGAAGTGTTGTAAAGAAGCTCATTATGTGACTGTGTGTTAGAGAGTGGGTCTGGGGCAACTTTCTAGTAACAGTCTGTAGAGAAACTTGAAAAACAACTATAAAAGTCTTGAATATACTCAGTTAACAGAGTATTATTAAAACAGATGAAACAGTCAGAGCAAGGGTCAGTTTATGCTGGTTTCTTGCCTCTGACCATCATCAAATGCCATTGCCTTGAGGAAAACACAAAAAGCAGGGCAAGCATGTAGTGCTGCCTCCCCAGTGCTCTCTGACTCACAAATTATTCACTTTGCAAAGACTTCTCGAGGCAAAATGATGACTTTGTACCTGCCAGACATCCATGCATGAGGCCAGCTAGATGCATTTTCCATGGATGTCCTGCCTACCTCCATGGAGAAGCTGGTGTGAGGAGTGCTTTGGTGCCCTGTGCTGTGATCCTATGGGAAGGGGGCAAGGCTGTTCAACAGGATGCTTTATTACACTTGTACCTTCTTATATGCCTTTCTTTTTGTCAGTGTATCCAAATATTGATGCTAACATAACAGAGGAATGAACTTGACATGTCAGATGGTTACCAAACCTGTAATTAACTGCTATAATGGCAAGAAATTGTGAGTGGCTCTGTTTGGCATGTAGGAAAGGGGGCTGCGTAGGTGTGAGGCAGATGGTGTCAGCAAGCAAAATGCCATGAGCCTTACCACAGGTGGGGGAAAATGCAGCAAGGTCCCTTGCAGCTTTCTGTTATGGAAAAGAACATTTGCAGTATCCCTCAGACAAGTGTTGGTCCTGGCTGGAGCCGATGAGCAGTACCAAGCCTTCTCTGAGACAGGGAAGGGAGCAATCAAGCCCTTTTCCATTGCAAAGATAACTAGAAATAACAAAGCTGCTGCTGAGACATGCGTGACCTGGTCAGCACAGCCAGGTGGCCTGGCCACTTGTCACCTCTGCCAGCAGTGTCCCAGATGTGGGGCTTGCAACCTGGAGCGAGTGGAGGAGGCAGCCTGCAGAAGCAGCCTGCAGAGCCTGCGTAAAGGGCAGGGCTGGCTGCTTTCCCTGGAGAGCCTGGGGATGCTTTTTGCAAGTGCTGGGAGAGATATGTGACTGGCATTGCTAGCTCTCATCCGAACAGGGAATCCTTGAGAGGTATTATCATACAAATGCCACGCCGAGACAGATACACTTGTTCCAACCAAGAAGCTATGGACTATAAAATCTACGCTGAGCCCAGAGCTCTCCCTGACAGCCTTAGGAGGGCTTAGTTTGCCTACCAGAGATTTTTCTTTAATGTAGCAGAGTACAACACGATGGATAAAGCCAGAGAAGTCATGAAATGGAAAAATGTGATTTGCTGAGCACTGTGTTTAAAAACCTTGAAGTTCATCCATCGCTGTGCAGAGACCAGCCTGTGAGCAGGAGAGCGTTTCCACAAAGGGAGCAAAGGGATTCCTCTGCGCATGGCTGCACGGGTATTAAACATTACTGTACATCATTTCTACCTTTTTGGAAAGGAAAGGGAGAAAAGAGAGAAGTTATATAAAATCAGGATTCTTTGATGTGGAATATCTTCTTTGCCATATAATCCTGCCTTTGTATAACTTTTACCTCAATGATTTTATTTTTATTTTTTTTTAATTAATTTCTCCTCCAGTTTTTCTGTGTGAACAAAGTCAGCCACGTATGAAGTATAGAGGGCTAGTCCTTCAGTGGGCAGTTCCTCTGCCTTCGAAGCCACCTCACTGCAACTGAAGCTTGGATCCAACAGTTCATTAATCACTGAAAAAATTGCACACTTTAGGGGAGGGGATTTAGGCAGATATTCTGATCTGACAAATGTTTGGCAAACAGATGTTTGGTGTCACAGATGACACCTTCCTACCTCTGGGACACCACAGGAGGTCCCATCTGTTTAAGTCCCCACCAGCTGCATGTTACTGGAGGCATGGGCAGCATCGCTGTCCCTCTCCTTCTGCAGGATCCCATGTGCCAGGTACAGGGTGCCCATCTGCAAACCATCCACTGCTGGCACATGGTGAGAGGGAGGCAGCAGCAGCTCTCTGTAAGCGTGGGGGATGCAGGCACCATGGCCGAGCTCTGCAGCTTTGGAGCTAAAAGGCTTGTCCTCACGCTCGGCAGGTGATGCCGGATGGGGCTGGATGTTAGATCAGGCATCTGCACCTGCCAGACGCATTTTCCCTGCAGGGAGAGTCAGTCATCGTCAATATTTATAAAGCCCGGTGAGACCTTCTCACTGAAGGGCAGAAGGAGCGAAAACTGTTTCATTATTATGAGTTTCCAGCTCTTCACTGACATTTGATGAAATCATATTAACCGTAATTATATTTGAGGGGAACACGTCTAAGTTCTAATGAGCCTTTATAGTTATTCATTATCTGATTTCTTTACTTTCATTCTGCAAAGGTTTGTTTGCTTCATTCAGTTAAATTAAGGGAGAGCCCTTTTCATAACCTCTTCCCTTCAACTCGCAGGTCCTTTACTGGCCATTATGGCTCTATGTCCACAAATATTACACACACTTGCTTATTTTCTTAGCTTCTAGGGGGTCCCATCATATACTCAAAGTTACAGATAAGAATAGCTTTGTGGATAAGCACCTGTGTATTTATCAAACAAAATTCTCACAATAAGTAGGCTTTGCATTTAGTGGTATCAAATCCAGGCACTACAGATGCTTCACACGAGTTATATGCAGATTTCAAGCATAAATTTGATTTCAGTCAGTTTGAGTTCATACCCTGAATTTCAATGGGAATGGGCAGAACAGCACACTGACTTGTGCTGAAGATGAATATCTTCTCTGTCTAGTTTATTATTTAAGTCCCTGATATGGGGAAAAAAAAAGTGTTTTGGACTTTAACAGGACTGAATATCTTCATTCTTGTTTGCTTTCTCTTTCTGTGTGTTTTTCAGTCTGAGGAATCCAGGTCATACACATTTCCTGAAAGCTGCAAATTATAATATAGCTGTAATTATAATTAACTCTTTAGATTGCCTGCAGTTAAGAAGGTGAAGAACTGATGAAGGTGCTAATTGGTTTCTGTGTAACAATGTTTTTTTCCCAATAACTTTTACTTGTAGTCTCATTAAAAGCATTTTGGGGGAAATGAAGGATGTTTGAAATAATATGTTGTGAACAATCATCATAATAAATAAATAAATAAATAAAAAAGCATACAAAATATGAAGCAGAAATACTACCAGAATATTAGCAGAAAATAATTGTTCAACTTTGTATATTTTTAACTGATAAATTTCCAAAATTAAATACTGATTTTTAAAATGTGGTCTGTTGGAGCAGATCACACTTACTTTCACAGAGAAGAGACCCAAGCCAGAGGTCTGAGAACTGAACTCCTGTAAGCTTCAGGAGTTCTGGAAATTCAAACCTATAGTTACAAACCATATCTTTGGATTGATTTCGTTGTGCTTTCTCTCTGTCAAAATTATCAGGTACTCCAACTTCCACTTTTATTGTGAAAATGACCATTAATTTAGCTCTGCTAGAGCCCGCATCCACATGAAAGGAACTTTCAATAGGCTGCATCCATTGCTTATGTTTTCAAATCATAATATCTCCATAGTCTCTCCTTTCACAAGAATAAATAAAAGAGATGCAGCAAAGCAATAAAGGGAAAATCAAGGATAAAAGAAATAATTTGCAATCATAGTAAAGTCAAAGCATCGTGCTACATCTTTGTTTTTCAGATAACCCAAAACATCTTCAAAGTTAAAGGCAGGACAAATATCCATAGCAACTAATTGCATTTGCTGCACCTGCTGGCAAGTGCCGTGGCTGTGTATGTGAATACCAAAGTAAA
Organism: Anas acuta; assembly: GCF_963932015.1. Lineage (NCBI taxonomy): Eukaryota > Metazoa > Chordata > Aves > Anseriformes > Anatidae > Anas > Anas acuta. The sequence continues at coordinate 31,337,460 of NC_088985.1, read as the reverse complement.
CCCCACTGCTGCAAACAAGCACAGAGCCCGACTGGAGGGGTGTCCTTGAGCACTTCTGTGCTGCCAGGATGCTTCCATTCTGCGAACAAAGCTCAGACTTCATTATATTTTTTTTTATATAAATACTCTGTGCTTTCTTTCACATTATTTTTGACACCAAAAGTATTCTCCAATAATTTCCTTAAAGAAACATTGTTGTCCTTCCTCAGCCCATGATAAGTTCAAAATCTTGGCAAAGAGATGGAGAGCTGGCAGATGGAAATTTCTGCCTCTTGATCATTTGACTATACCATTTTTCCCTCCTTCTCCTTAATGCATCTCTCCCTTCCTCTCTTCTGTTTGATGTAGGTTATATGTAACTTGGGACAGGCATTACCTCATATTATTTAGTTGTGCAATGTATAGTGCAAAGGGCTTCCAGTCCTTGACTGGAGTTTCTTCACGCTACCCCCATACTGATATTAATACATCAGTTGGGGTTTATCATTACTTTTAGCAACACCCCTCTATTATAAAGCACTGACCCAACCAGTCTGTTTCACTGCAGACTGAATACAGCTTGCTGAGTCCAAACAGCACTCCTATTAGCCATTTAGCAGTGCTGTATTTAAAGTGTTGATAAAAGCAGGAATGATATTCTGCAGGTGGAGCTCCTGCTTGAGGATACTGCACAAACAGAACATACTTGCTTTGTATGCATCACATATTGTACTTAATTTGAATTTCTTTATGAAACAAGTAATTCAGTGCCAGTGGCTGATGACATTACAAACTCCCCTCTACGTGATTTAGTGTAATTTGATTACAATGGTAACGTGCTTCTGTTCCCGTTTCTCAGGTCTATATACAGAGCTCATAGATGCAGAAAGAGGACCAGGTTTGATGCATATAGAGAAGAACAATAAGCAGAAATAGAGAATTTTTTAAATGTTAATCATTCCCTTTCTGAGTCATATAAGCCTTGCCAGGGATTGCACATAGATATATGATACTATTTAAAGCACAGCACTTTGATAATCAAACAGCACCATTAGTGAACAGATCCTCCTCTTTTTAAAATCTATGACATTTGAGTTTGTCTACAATAAATTATTTGCCAAACATTAAAGAAGCATTTCAACAAAATTATAATCTGTGTGATCTGTCATGATTCTTAAGTATTTTTGAGTGATTTCCAGTCATTCCTTTCTAATAAAGAAAGCAACACTCCTTGGGCAGATGTCAAAATTAATATTTGGATATGCTCGTTTCCAGTATATTCATGGCCACCACCTCACATCACATGTGAAATGCATTTCTGTTTCCTCTTGCTCGAATCTGCCAGTCCACACTGCAAGGTATAGGTTGCCCTGCTGCAACTGGGGCAGGGAGCAGGCAGCAGGGCAGGTGGGCACAGGGTGGGCACGGCAATGGCTGTGTTTGCTCTTCAGCTCAGCACCTGCCCTGTCCTCCCCTTCAGCAAGAAAACAGAGAAATCCCTTCAGACACGTAGCACCGAGATGCCCAGGGGCAGGCAACAGAGGAAGCACGGGGCCATCAGTGTTGATCCGTGCTCCTTCGCCCCCACTCCTCACAGGAAGGTTGCACATTGTGCTCTGGGGATGAGGCTTGGGAGCATGTCTCTGCTGGTTAATCTTCCCTTTTCCTCCCCAGTTTCCACGGAGCCATTCACAATATATTTATTGCCATTGCTATCCAGCTATAGTATTTCACCATGTGCGTATGTCAGGGCAGAGAAAGTTCAGCAGCCGAGCAGGGGGTTAAGGTCATTGCTAGTCATGGTGGGGCTGACATTTCCTGTGGTTATATCCCTCTGCCTTTTGCAGTCATAGCCAGCCATGCTGCCATAAGCTGGAATGATTCAGGCCCCATGGCCTCTACTGTTGCAGCTTAAATTCCACTAAAAATAGTAATAATAAGAGAAACTGGTGACATTTAAGCAGAAGTCTGGGTGGAGTATCAGCAAGGTTAGAAGAGAACAAACAAAAGATTATCTGGCCTTTGAAACATCCACCTTCTTGCCAATTCAAATATTGACCGGCTGCAGAATAGGAAAATCACTGCTTGCAGTAGCACAGAAATGGCTGAGTTTGCTTCAGAGATAACTCCTACAGCAAAAAATGGTGTTTGGAGGCTTCCAACAAAGGCTGTGGACTCCAAAGGAGACAAAAGGCATGTGTGCACTGAGGAGGTGGCTATCTCTGGGATGCTGTTTCAGTGTAAAATCTGGGTGGAGATGATAGACCTCGCCCCCAGGCTGCTCTGTGACATTCAGATGTGCGCAGTGGTGATACCAGCCCCCAGCTGCTTGCTTCAGGGTGCTGTGAAATGGATTGGGGAGCTCATCTGCCTGCAAAAAGGCCTCGTGCATTTGGGGTATGGCTCCCAGGGGTCAGTTCCTGACCTGTCATGGCACAGGAGAGCCACAACAAACATGTGCTGTAGCATGGGGCTGGAAGGGCAATAGGATGGGAGGAAAAGGGAGGAAAAGGCCAGGCAGGGGCAAGACCTGAAGCACCATGATGCCAATCCTTAGCACCTCACAACACCAAGTCATGGTCTTAGTATAACTGGTCTGTGGAAAGCGTGCCCAGAATCATCTCTTGTGGTTTCAGGCATTAAAAGTAGTGCTGATCAGGACTCCATCTGTTTGGGGTAGATTTAGTGTGATGAGTGGTGTTTTGCTTTGCCTTTTATATAACCTTTTGTTTTCATTGTGATTCTTTGGTACTTTGTGGCAGAAAAGCATCAAGATAGGTTTTTCTGCCTGAGATTTTGCATGTTCACTTTCTAATGCTAGAAGGCCTGTAGAGATCAGTACTGAGAACAATGAAAAATTAGAATCTGGTCCCCCTCCCACTATTAATTAAAGCTTTTTTCCCATGCTGAACAAACAGATTAGGCTTTGCCACAGCCTGCAGAGGTATTATTACCACCCTTCAAGGGAGGAGGGCAGAGGAAGCCAAGGAGGGCTGTAATTTGCTTCAGGTGAGTCAGATGAAGGGACGTGAAATCAAAAAGAGAGTAGAAAGGGCTCGGTCCTGAATCATGTGCTCCTGTCAGAGCTGCTTCCAGTAACGTGCCCGGCCACACTGGCAGTGCTGGCACAGCCGGGCCTCCCCACATGGTTACATCTCAGGGGGTCGGGTGAGCCTGGCTGAGGGGCTTCTGCTCCTCTGTCCCCAGTCTCTGTGCCTCGGTGTGCATCTTCACGTGGCCTTTGAGATCATATTTGGGATGCTAGATGTGGTTCAATGGTATTTTTGGCTGAAATAAAGGGTAAAATGAGAATTTATTGAGGAGCATCCTGAAACCTACTCTCTCTCTATATAGGTTAATTAAGGGCATCACACTAAAGGATCCCTGTGGTCCCTTCTAGCTTTAAAACTATGAACAGATAGCTTCTCTACATAAAGTTTAAGCATTTTCCTACTCTTTCCCTCCTAAAAATTACTCGTTTGTTTCTCCTTCTGAACCCTTCACCCACTTACACATGCCTCAGCTCCTACATGGAGAATCGTGCTTCTCGCTTGGCACGGACTTCTCCCGGTCATTCCCTGGTTCCCAAAGCAGATGAAGCACAGCAGAGCAGCACCAGGCCCCCAGGCGGTGTCAAACGGCTGTGGGGACCAGGTTAAATGGAAAATCTGACTCGGGCCACCCCTGCAGGTCGCGGCTCTCAGCCGTGCCATCTGCCGGCAGCCGTCCCCTCCGAGGAACGAGGTCTGCTTGCACCATCTAGTGGCTTGCTCAGACCGAGCTGAGATGCTGCAGGCAGCCCGTGTCACCGGCAAGCAGAGCCTGGGTGATAAAAATGCAGAGGAGGCACCTGTGGTTGCATATAACCGTACGTGGAGATAGGAAATACAAAAGGCATACCTACCTACATTAGTATAATAAAAGTTCTGAATCATAAATTCTTTTTTTTCTCACTTTTTATTATATATTATTATCATTAAAGACACTCACAAATGCATCCCCCCCAAAAAAAAAGAAAAAATAAAAATGAAATGAAATGAAATGAAATGAAATGAAATGAAATAAAATAAAATAAAATAAAATAAAATAAAATAAAATAAAATAAAATAAAATAAAATAAAATAAAATAAAATAAAATAAAATAAAATAAAGCCAGAATCCATACGAAAGAAATTGGTAAGGAAGGTTCTTCCACTATAACACACACACACACATACACACAAAAGAAAGTATTCCAACCTCATTTTCAAGGGCTGAGATTATGGAGATCAGACCATGATCATTATCACACACCCTTGTTTTGTAGCTGATGAAGGAAAGCTTTGCTTTCCTGAAAAGGGGGGTTGAGGAGTGAAAGTGATGTTAGAGAAAGAGATGATTTTACTGAGTGAAGAATGGAAGGTAAAGGATATTTCTAATAAATATGTTGAAGAGAAGGAAAAGATCATTTTCCATAAGTACATTAGTGTTATTTTTCAGTGCCAACCATAATACTGAAAAATATCATCCAAACCAAGATAGCTTTTGTTTGTATTTTCTTAAGTGTTTACATAGGTGAATCCCTCCAAGCCTTTAACTCTTCTTATTTCTTCAGGCTTCACAAGCCAAAGTCTAAGCCTTCAGCTGTACTGAGATAGGGAAAGCATGACCTGGCAGAGGCATGTGGCAGTGCCCAGCAATAAATCATCATTCAACAGGCCCTGGCACCAGGAGAGCCACTGGGGCTGGGAGCAGATATGTTAGCTAAGATCCCCTGAGCTCAGCACTAAGCAGGAGTGAAACACAGGCTTTGCAAGATGAAGTATCTCTGGTGAAGGCCTGGGAGCCCAGAGCTGGCAGCCTACCCAGGCTCTGCAGGTGAGCGACCTCAGGCATGCCTCTTCACTCCTCTGGATCCCTCCTCTCCCTGTTTCATAAAATAATGGCAATTTCTTATCTTTGAGGGAGGCTTAGAAATATAATCATGGAGTACAAAGCATTACTCCTATGCTGTATATGAAATACACTGTTATTGCTGGGTGCTATTTTGCAGTTGATGAGTTTCTCTATTAATGTGGCAATGGGTGCTGAGGCAGCACAGAGCTGGGAGTCACCAGGAATCTGCACACACAGTTACAGAGAAAAGGGGCAATTAAAGATCGTGACTCCATAGGCCATACTGAGTCAATACTTCCCTCTTCCCTTGATGGCATTGTCTTTGAAACACAGGAAGGCATTCCCAAGACTTTGGTAGTGCAACTAAAATGGTGGGAGGGGCATTATTCAGGGATAGGGTCACTTTTAAGGATTTTGTTTTTCCTTTGAAGACAGTGAGAGCTTTGCAAGCCTTGTCAGTTACCCAGGTGTGGTGTGCTTCCATCCATGGTCTGTGGTACCAGAGCAGAGCTGACACTGGAAAAAAAATAGTTCCTCACTCATTGTTGTTAGGTGTGGACTCAGGATGGTTGCTTTTCAGTACATATGAGTCTATTTATTTTATAAGTTAGGCACGTGACCTGCTAAACAGTCTGGGCTGTCTTCAGCTTGGACAGTAACCTCCAGCTGCTCTTTTCTCTTCACCGCTATTGCCAGGACCAACAGAGCACAACCTCTGTCCTAAGGGTTTATAAACTAGGGACTGGGAAATCCATCTCCCACAGAGATGGATAAGGATTGTGTACCCACAAGGATAGCACAATGATAAATAATTAGAAGACATCCCTATTTTCTTCAGATGAAAGACCTGCAAAGGCCTCTCCCAATTCAGCATACTCCTGCCCAATTTTGACAAATGTATCAGCGAGCAAACCAGCCAGGCTCTGCACTGTAATATGCCTTCTCCCCTGAGGATCTGTCAGTCTCTCTTGATCTCCTCTCACCAGATAACAAGCATCTCAGTGTGGCTGCTCCCCTGACTGATCTCCTTTCTGCACCTGTTCCAGCTTGGTTTTCAAGGCAGCTCCTGTCTATGAACAAGCCATGCTCATGGCCTCAGGACATCGATTCTCCTACTATTAATCTCATAAATTTGGTAATGTATAATATGACCATGACAACTTCTACATAAGTGCTTGTTTTACATACATACTCTCTGGTCCAGTTTCATAAAATGTGCTTGATGATTTGCAATTTTGCAAGTGTATCACATTTCACTTTCTCCATTCTGGAGAGGGGAAATACATCTTATTCACTCTGTGTTTTTCAGATTCTTGCTCTGTTTAATTACCCTGCTTTCCCATCTTTCCAGCCAGCTGCAAGAACCTTGACCAAGAGCTATTTGGATCATTTCTGAATGCTAAATTAACAATTGCAGACTGACAGACTGATGCTTTTCCCAGTATTCAGAGGAGTGACCTAGCAGGCTTATGCAGGGATGACAACAGGTATTCATAAATACCAGCACTCAAAAAACGAATGCATTGAGAGGTCAGGCACTGACTGATCGATGGGTCAGGTCAAGTGCCCATGAGCTGGACTGCAGCTGGTGGGGTAAAGTAGCTGAGCTGAAACAGGACAGCAGGGCAGTGCACACCCCGTACTTGCCATGAAATTTCACTGCATTGCATGAGGCTCCTGCATTCACGGGTCCTATTTCACTGAGTTTCTTCCTTTTTGAAATACACCGCAGCTGCTCCGCAGATCTACTCAATCACCCGGTGACACATATTTGTAAACTAGCCATGAAGATTTTTTCTTTCTTGCCTAGCCAGCACGGGCAGGAAGTGATAAGGTCTGCTTTGGTTACAATGAGGGATGCATGCTGCAGCAGGCGTGTGGCTAGAAACCTTGGATAACGGATGGTAACTTAAGGTCCTTATCTAAGATGCTCTGAGGAACTGCCATAATAAAAATAATAAACAGCAGCAATAATAATTATTAACAGAATTCAAGGAGTCTGACTCTAATCCCATGCTGGGTTTAATAATTTAATGATTCTGCTGACTTTGACAGATCTGCTTCTGATTTAAACTGCTGAAAGTGAAATCAGAACCAGGGCCCAGATCTTTTGTCTGCCTTATAATTAAGCTATTCTGAGAGGTTGTATAGCTCCTTGATGATGCTATTCAGACTAAAAACCAAGTGAAATTTTTTTGATCTAAGAAGCTTTTACTGAAGTCAACCACTTCAAATCTGGAGCAGGAGACTGGAGGTTTTTACAGGAACAGACTCCCCAATGTTTTTGTTTGTTTGTTTCTATGACACCTTTTTCCAAATAACAGAAATGCTGAGAAGAGTTCCTGACTTGATTTCATGTTTCCATCAATAAAAGCTTGCAAATGAAAAAAATACATGTATCTGATTTTTAAAACACTGGGCTTAGATTAAGCTCTAGGGTTGGGCAAAATGTTTATTTGAACATAATTCCTAAAATCTATTTTAAAATTGCCTGCAGATTGAGTTTAATGACTTCCTTAATTGCTATGTTTATGGCATTGTTAATATTTGTGCTTCTGTTTCCCTATTCTCTTTTAGTGGAGGATGAGGCTGACAGAGGAAATGCTTCTCTAAGGATGAAGTGAATGTCTGCCCCTGGACCCATGTCCCATGTCCCAGGAATGCCTGAGGAACTGAGGGCACGTTGGGACACTGATGGGAGCTGAGACAGGGAGCTCTGCCAAAATACAATGACAAAACATGGCCACAGGAAAAATAATTGCTAACCACAACAGTGCTTGATGGAGGGATAAAATACGTCTTAATGTTTTTCTATTTTTGACCAAGAAAACTTGGGTTTATTTCAACGAGATGTTTGCTTGTTTGAGGCATCTGTGATCACATCCTGACTGTGGATCACTGCTGGCAGGGAAGAAAAATGCCACCCCTCGATGAGTACAAGAAGAGCAAGCAACAACTGCCAGCAGTTTAGCTGGTTTGTGTATAAAAAGCTTTCCATGAGATGGCAGTTTAGGCATGAAACAGCTCTTCTAAAACCAGGATCAGAGGGATTAATGGCAACACATACTCTATTTGTCCCTTGTTTCCAAATCTTTCACTAAAGGTACTGTGAGCTTTGCCATGGATTTCCACAAGATCAGAACTCAGCCCTCTGCTGCTTAGGTAGCATTTAGAAGTAGCTTTTCTATAAAGTAAAAACATGTCTACATACCAGTCCTTAATCTCTTTAAGCACAAAGTTTATTTGTTTCATCAGCAAAGCAAATTGCTGTAAAAACCACTTAGCAGCATGAACTCTGTTGCACAGCAGATTGAAAAGCAGTGCTGCCAGTGGCCAAACCACTGCACAAGCACACACTTTTTCTTTACAGACCCAGACAGCAAATCTAACTTCTTAGTGCAGCAAATCATGTCTTGTTCTTAAACTCTGAGAGAAGTTCATAAACCGTCTTTTTTATATATATATTATTTTATTTTATTTTATTTTATTTTATTTTATTTTATTTTATTTTATTTTATTTTATTTTATTTTATTTTATTTTTATTTTATTTTATTTTATTTTATTTTATTTTATTTTATTTTATTTTATTTTATTTTATTTTATTTTATTTTATTTTTATTTTTATTTTTATTCTTCCCAGTAACTACAAAGCTATCTCAAGACTATTTAAAGTGTTTGAGAAACATCTTTTAACTATAATGCCATGTATTAATTTGTAGATTATAGCAGCTCTTCTCCTGGGAAAGACTGAAGAATATGGTCTCAAACCTGGAGAAAGACGGTGCCATTTCACCAGCAGAATGTCACAATGTGTCACCATGTCTGTGTAAGAAGCTGGAGCTACAGAAACAGCGCAGGGGGGTCACAAGGAGCTTTATTCTTTCAGGTCCTTCTGTCCTTACTCAGGTGAAGGACTCATCCCAGGGAGATATTAAAGATAAAATTGCTAAAACCTTTTTTAAAGCCCTCTTTTGTCCATCAGCATTAAGCAATTGAGCCCAAAGTCTTCCTACACATTCAGGCTTGCTTTGAAAACATTTTGTGAAAATGCTGCTATGACATTTGCCCAACAAAAAAATTCAAAACATGTATTTACCTCAACATTCGTTTAAATGTCAGCAGAAGTTTTCATGCAGGCATCAGCCAGTCTCGTTCTCCAGGAAACTGAGCAGCCCTGTGCTTTTGGCTGGCGAGTCCATTTGGAAAGCTATCCATTAAACATCAGTGAGGACTATTCAGTGCTCTCCTGTGACTGCAGACTGGCAGATGAGAGAATGACAGCCTAAAAACAAGTGTAATGTCAGGCTGGTGGGCAGGATGCCTCCCCCTAACTGCATGCTGAAAGCCCCAAACTCCTAAATTCTTTTACTGACAACAGCTTTTATTCCTTGCCACAAGAAAAGTATAAGTGGCAAAATTGTGGAACAAGAGTGCCCTATACCTACAGTCAGAGACCCAGCCCCCAAACCTTGCCTGCTTCTCAAACTTTTTGTCACATGTGACAAATAAAAAAAAAGCAAACAGGCAGATTTCCCCTCCCAGGCACTGATCAGAGAGCACGATGACAGTCTTGCATTGTAGGGCAGGTCAAACAACTCCCTTCCAGCACAGCAGTGCTTTTATATATATATATATCTATATATATATATAGATATATATATGGCAATTCTGTATGCTGATTTGTGGTATCTTCCCTTTATGTTTTCCTGTTCACACAGGACCTGTGGAAGCAGATAATGTATTGAGTGTTGTTAGACAACATCATTACCTTGATTTCTCATCACTAGATGCTTAACACAGCAATTTATTTTTCATTGTCGAACATCTCTACTCTTTCCATTTCACTGTCAAACCTCTCTGCTCTTTCCTTCTTGCTTTGTTTCTCCTCATTTGCTTGCCGATTTCCTTCCATTTCCTCTGGACTTTGATACAACCTGAAAACGTGTAGACATAAAGTTTTGTGCCTCATACACAAGCCTGAAACAGACTGAACTAACCTCAAAAGAACTAGATTTTATCTTCTGAGAGACCGAATTTTTAACAAAAAAAAAAAAAAGGCTCAAGTTCACATGCCAAGCTGTGAGTGCACATGCCAACTAACATTTGTCCAAGCACTTCCCAAAACTCCTTAACGAGTACCACGTGCAGGCAGCCAGCTATTGGCACGCACACGTAATGCACTCACGGACTTCATTGTCCATGAAGCTTTGCACTTAGACCTTGGGCCCCTATCCCAAAAATATTGGCCTGATATATGAGAGGGCTGTTGTCTCTGAGCAGCTATTACTTGCTATGAGTGATGGAGCAAATTCCTAGTATTTCTGTCACCATCTGTGCTGATGCACTTTAACAAATGTAATTGAAATTTATCCGGTGCAACTTGATCCCCCTTGCTCTGTGTGTAACGCAGGATATCACTCGGGATGGCTTGAGAAACAGGTTTCTTACCATGTATGTGTGTGACAGGTAAGGAAGAAAGGGAAGGATAGCCTAATTAAATACTTAATTTAGGTGCTTTTTATAAATAATAATAATAATTATAGTAATAACATAATAAAAATAATAATAAGAAAATACAAGAAGATATAAGAAAATGTAAGAAATAAAAGATAAGAAAATATAATAAGAAAAAATAAGAAAAAAATAAAAAATACTCAGTTTGTGAAAACCCAGGAAAAGAATGAGACCCATCACTCTGGACTCAGAGAACACTCATATTGCATGCAACAGCCACACATGCTATGTTTGATGCACCCTGGGGTCTGGAAATGAGGATCACAAGGTATGCTGGGAACCTGGAAGCAAAGGGGACTGCAGGGACTCCTCTCAGCTGGAGTCTCAGCCTTTGCCTCTGCTGAGGCTGCCGTCACGCATGCTATTAGCGTTCATTATATGAGAGTGTTTGTGTGATGTGGGTGCATCTCCACCTGGAACGAGTTGAAAAAGCATAAAGGCCATCAAAGTGCTATCAGATGTTATTAACGTTTAGCCCACTAAAATCTGGACCACATCTGAACTACTGGCTCACAGATGACAAGTCCTCCATCCCATGAAGAATTTCCTGAGTCCTCAGGCATATTGCTCATGTGAGAGATGCTTCTGAATGGCTTACTGTTCTTTAAATGAACAAGCAAAAAAAAAGAAGGGGAATATTTCTGGTGGTTTCATTGATAGCTTTTTGATTCAGTCCCTGCATCTTCCTTCTGCTGCTGTTTTCCCTCTCAAGAGGCTTCCTTGCACGAAATCCTCTCCTCCCTGTGGCTGTGGGTGATGAGACTTGTCCTCCAAATACTGTGCCAACCATGCTGATCTTCAAAAAGATCTTGGACCATGCACAAATGTTCCCCAGGCCACCACTGTATTTTCAGTACTTCTCAGGCACCTTTTCATCATACTCATGGCTATACAGAAAATGGCTCCTTCTACCTTTGCTGTCATTTTCTCCCTCCAACCCTTCTGCCCAAAAGTTTTCTGCTTCTTCCACTCATTCCTCCATCCCTCCCTCTACAATCCCCACACCAGGAATGCCCTCCTTTTCTCTCCTAAGTGCTCGTGACAGCTGCCATCTTGGCCCAATCAGGAGTGATTGATCCAGCATCCTTCAGCACCAAGTGCATTTGATCTGTGAAGCTCTCCAGCTGGGCTTGTAATAACTTATATCCTTTGTGGGTTATACATCAAGCAACTCTTTCCCCATCAGTCACGTCTTTCCTGATAGAAAAGTCCTTCCATGAAGCCCTTCACTACTAATCCACCATCTCATGTGGCACGTGGTGGAAAAACTTATTATGAAAAGCAGTATTTTGTATTGCTTTGATGCAAGCCAAGCTGATTTCCATGTTCAAAAAAATAACTTATTGTGGAAAAGACTGTGAATTCTTGTGGAATTCAGACCATGATAAGAGCAGTCAACTCATAAATATTTATGCCTGAGGCTCACTAAATGAGCCACTGCTCACTACTTTGTCTCATTTTCATTAACTCTGTTGCTTTATTTACTGAGCTAGATTCAGAGCTAAACAGACTGATCTGGTGCTATCAATGTCAGCACAATGCTGCTGCATACTCTGTCATCTGGGAATCTGCTTTCTGACTCTGATAGAAAGAAAATTAGGGACAGATATTCCTGGTTGTGTGGGAGCAATGTTTCGTTGCACCTGCAAAGACAACATCAATACCTTTTAATGCCTGACTTTTGGGTGTGTGTTCAGCTCTCCACCCTTCTTTAGGTCCCTGACATAGGACAAATGACCATGTTATGTTTGCTGCAGGTTGGTTGTCTTGGATTGCCTAAATCACATTTTTTTTTTGTGACATGCTTTGCATAAACAGAGGGCGTTTGTTCAGAAACTCTTGGGAACTGATTTATCTACCTCACACACTTATGTGAAACTCCAGAAAATATACTTACTGAATATGTTGTGGGGTAAATAACAATCCACTTCAATGCACTGCAGGCACTGAAATTAGGTCAAAACACAACCAAGAAGCCCAATATCTATCTCAGAGATACCAGGTCACAGAGGAAGAACAGAAGGACAGAAAAGGCTGTAGAGATATTTCTTCAGACTCTGCCAGTTTGGGTCTCAGATATTATTGAGCTAGAAGTGTTATCTTTGTATTTAATAGTTTTTGAAGTTATTCTTTCATGAATTTGCTCCATCTCCCATTGATCTAATGAGAACATTTAATTGCCACATCCTCTCATGACAAGTAATATCTATGGCTTAATTATATGTTGTGTGAAGTGCCATTTACTTCTCTTTTTGTTTCTTTTCTTAAACTTGCCATGTGCTAGGTTCGTTTGGCAACCCTAGATCTCATAATGAAAGATGTATAATAATCTTTCAGTCATTCCCTATTTCCCTCCTCCATGCCCTCTTTGTTCGGAGTGTTGCACACTTCTCTTGTGCTTCCTCACCTCTTTCCAGACTAGAGAGCTACTCTACACCTCTCATAAGGAAGTTGTCCCATATCTTTGTTCATCCCTTTCCCTGGCCTATGGACTTTTTCTAATTTTCCTATACCCTTTGGGAGGTGAAGGACCAGAGCTGCACATTGTATTCGAGAGGCAGGAACATCATGATCTTACAGAGGGCCGTGGTGATGTGATTTGTTCTCTCTACTTCTATAAAATAGTCTCTTATCCCCCACAAGTGACATGTTCTGTGTTAAGTAAAGCAGTTTACTGCCATCCCTTGGCCATAACGAGAATGATTTTATTCATGACCCTTTTTGCAAGTCCAGCCAAACTTCCGTAAGTCCTTAAAGTAAATGTGATGGTATGAAGGTATGGCATCTATGAGAAATCTTTAGGGGCCAGATTCTGGATTAATTCTTTGGCATGAAAGAGATCTCGCTGATATGGGAGAGACTAGTCCTTTGACACAAAGACCAGTTCTTACTGATGCTGGCAGTGTTAGATGTATCACAAGGAAAAACCCCGGGGAGCAGGAAGTGCAGTCCTCTGATCCAAAGCCCATTAAATAATATGAAACTTCTCATTGATTTCTGAGAACTTTGGCGCAGGTCCAAAGTCCTACGCTGATTTTAATCCAAAGACATAAAATGAGGTAATATGAGTGTAGTCTGAACGGAAGGACTTTGTACACGATGTCAAAGTCAGGGCAAACATTAAAAAAGTTAACCAGGGTTTTTTCCAACTGCTATCTTCTTTATTGTTGTCCTTATAATGTACTTTTCTACACAGTCTCATTCATTATATATATATTGCATATCACCAGTTCTTAATCACAGCTAATTAGTGACAACAAGGACAATACATGTTACTGTTCACAGTGACTGTAACAGAGTTAGGATGTCATGTAAATATTCTGAACATCTCATCTTCGAATGGCAAACTTGCTATGGAAAACAATGTACATTCTCTCACAATCAAGCATGCTGTAATATCTAACGATGTCATTCACATTCTGTGTGCATGCATATAATTTACATGCTAAGAGGCAGTTAGTTAAAGTCAGTGGTTTCTTTTATAGACTGTCTATATTTTTTTGACATTAAAAATGATGGTTGATAGCTTGATTCAAATCATGAACGATATAAGCAAAATCTTGAAAAAAATTATTCCCAGAGTTCTGTGCTTCATTACAGAATCCTTACCACATCCCAGAGAAATAGGTAGACTTCTCTTTCTGTGAGTGGGTGAAGGGACCCGCAGAAGCAACCATGACGGACCAGCAGCTGGGTTCACACTTCTTCTCCCCAGCTCTCTCTGATGATGAATCCTGTTACCACAGCATGTGCTCGCAGTTCAGCACTGACAGCCATGACCCAGCTGCCCCTGGCTGCAGGCAGGGTGCCAGGATGAGACAGGGATCTGGGCTCTGCATGGAGAAGTGCTAAAAAAAAAATCCCCAGTTGGCTTGTTGTGGGAGAGAGAACAGGAAGCCTGATGAAAGTCAGAGCTTTGCAAAAGGTGCTGGGGAGCGCTGGCAGGGAGAGCTTTCTGCTCTTTCATCATGCATTATCTGCTTTTATTATTTAGGAGATGGGACCCTTGTGGGAAAGTACTCCCTGGAGATGCCTACACCAAGAGTCTCCTGAGGCACCCAACCAGTTTACAGCAGATTTGCACAGGAAATCAGAAGAAAATGTGCCTCCTGCAAGCCCAAGGCAGGGAGTAGAAATGCGCAGGAACAGTTTCATCATATTGCAGTGACAAATGCATGAGTGAGGGAGGAATGACTATGCCTATTTTGGATATAACTTCTTTGGATATACCTTCTTTGATGGCATCTTTTTCTCTCCACAAAATGAAATCACCTTTTTGTATAAGACAATTAAGCGGTCCTGGCCCAGCTTAAAAGCAATGAAGACAATTTCCATTCCGATAATAATATAGAGGGAGAAAAACAAGAAAAACTTGGGATGTTCCAGTTGTGTATCTCCAAACCCAATAGTTGTCAAGGTGATAAAGCAGAAATAAAAGGCTTCCTGAAAATCCAAACTGGTTTCCCAGTTTGGAAGAATGGCAGCTGCACAGGAGATGTACACAAAGATAACCAGCACCATTAACACTATGGGCACATCTAATTTTTCTAACTCTTTTCCTATTTTGTCAAAATTCTCAATTACTCTGGACATTGTTTTTCCCCTGTCTAGTTCAGGACATGAGCTCCATCTCTCTATGCTTTTACTTCTTGATGGCTTTTTGTATTCATTTTCTCTGGCAATTAACAGCTCAAAAATTTCGGCATTGCGATATTGGACTGGCTTTCTTTTAACAGCTGACTGTTTTTTCAGCATTTCCACAATATTCAAGGGTTCATTTGCAGCTGCTTTAGACAGCACTCTATCCCCTCTGTTACATGTGGATCCAGAACAGAGTTTAAAGGCTAGAAGTTTTGACTGTAGCTTTCTGAATTCGTTGTAAGACTTGGACAAGACAGTCGCAAGGATGTCTCCCATGTCTGTCAGGACCAAGAACATCAAAGGGATGCCAAATAAAGCATACAACATGCAGAGATATTTTCCAGTCCTTGTTACAGGATAGGTATTGCCGTAGCCTTGAACAAAGAGAGAGAGAGAGAGAAGGGAGAAAGGGAGAGAGAGAGAACGTTATTTATTACACCTGTACTGGACTTTTTACTGACACCAATTTTACCGAGCTGTTTTTTAGTCCAGAGCATACAGTCCTTTTGGGCTTTGCTTGGAAGCTGTTCAAATTTCTGCCTGGTTACTGATGCAGGCACCTGCCCTCTCCAGGCATGTGGAGGTTTGGAATTTGCAAGTCCTGTTGACTTAACTCTTCCAACTACACTTGAGTGGGCTCTTTGACTTACCTGACTCTTAACAAGAGGCCATTTAGGGAGAAGAAGCAAGAATTTGGAGCAAGTCCATGACCAGGGTCCAGTCCATGCCCTGCTGGAGACCAGGAAGACTTCCTTACCTGGAAAGGTAGGAAAGGTCCAGAGGGGAGGACAGCAGGAGAGGTCTTGCTTTTCTTTGCCCAAACTGCTTATCATGAATGGTAAGGCAGTAGTGTAATTTGAAATTGTTGCTAGTTCATCAGATCTAGCTCTAATGGCATGCCTTGTATTGACATTTTATTTGTACTGGCTTCATAGTTCTCAGAGGCTCTTACATGTACACAGAAAAACAAAGGATCAAGTGAGGAAACATCTGTTTATCACATGAGGAAATACATGCTTATCCCAGAGTACTAAAGCTTACAAATATCAATTACAACACATAGGAAAGTGCTACCAACCACACGGCCTTTGTGATCCATAAAATGGTAGAAGAAGATATGCCCTCTCCCTAAATTCAACTTGGGCATTTAATTTCTCTTCCCCTAACAGTTGGATGTGAATGTCAGTTTGTAAATTAGTGCTTTTCCCTTACAGTGGGAGAAAACATCTGCATTACATTGATTTTATTAGTTTAACAACCATTTTTCTTCTCATCCTCCAGAAAGACATACAGCATTTCTTCTCCCCCTTCAAGCACGTTGTTCTTTTATAGGTGACCTCCCAGGTCAGGTACTCAGCCTGTGAAGTTATCAGCTGGGAAGCTGAAGTGTGGTTTTCTTCCTATCCTCCAACCATTCACTAGTGGTGTGAATCCAGCCTTGGCCCCTGCTTTGCTGTTGGGCACTGACAGACTATTCTCTGTCACTCTGTTCCCCACTGTTTTATCGGGAATGCTAACACTGCTGAAATGACTGGGGAAGATTAATTCTAGTAGTTATTGCACGGAGTGACTTCTCAATTCTCATACATTAGAAATACCTCATGCAGTTCTGACCACCGATCTCTAGCCCGGATGCTCACTTCTGCTAGATAATTAAAGGGAGCCAGGTGGACTCTCACCTGAAGTGATTTACCAATTCCTAATACTGCAGATAACAAACCCACCACAATAGAAACAGCCATCTCTTAACAAGAAATAATCCAGGCTTCCCACCGGTCCCAAAACTCAGCTCAAAACCTGAAGATGCTGTGTTGATGTTCACTGCTATGAAGACCAAATATAATGTAGTTTAGAAATTTTAGAAATAAATGGATCGCTTGGGTCAGTGTGTATGGAAACATCTCTACAGTCCCATGTAAATGGAGGTGGGTAAGTATTTCTAGGCAAGAAGTCTTCAACAATATGGTTTTCCACCTGTTTCTTGAAGTCAAAGCTTTCTGGTAAGAGGTACTTCAAAATGTTCCTGGCTGTTGTGTTTGTACTAAGAAATATTTACTGGGAGGAAGATTCAAGCCTGTATCTCCAGCATGTGTCTGAACTCTTAAGCTATTCAAATATGCCTGTGGAATAAAACATGTGCCATTATCTCCCCGAGACAGAAGCACTCCAGCGTGTAGCACTGAGTGAAGCACACTCTATGAGAGCCAGCTGTACTGCAGTACGCTGCTTGAAGGCAGCCACCAAAGTCGTCAAACACCAAGGTTCAAGCCTCTGCAGTGACTGAGCCAGCAAGCCCTATGTGCTCCAGTGAACTCATTAACCCTCTCCTTATTCCTTGTGTAGAATAATCAGGTTTTATTTTGCATTAAGATTTTATTTTGCATACCTGTGCTGGGATCTTGAATATGTCTTAATGCAGTGGAGAAATGTCTTTACAATTTGATACAATGCTGTGGGACTATTTATCATCCAGCCTTAATGCTGACAAAATATTTAGACAATGTCTGTATTCACCAGCGTTTAAGAAAGATTAGCAAAAGGACAAGAGTAACTTTGGAAATAAGCATGAGGAGTTGTATTTAGCAATACAGTGCAAGCCAAAACCGTAACAGATGTTTGTATTTGATCTAGGTCATGCTTTGAAATATGAAGGCAGAAGGAAAAATTTCAGAGGTGTGATTTAAGCAGCGCTGTGTGCTGTTAGCCCAGAGAACTGTGAACAACAACAACACGGTCAATTATAGATCCAGAGGTTTACAAAGCAGCGTTAGACATAAACAACAGGGAAGCAATTTAAAAACAATATACGCATAATGAATTGGCTCTTTCAGTAAAGAAAACATTACCCAGCATAGCACATAATAGCGGCAGGAATAAGGTTTGATTGAAAAATTGAGCTTTCTTTCATTTCAATATAATAGTTCTGTGCATATGTCATATATGAGCATGTGCTACAGTATGCATGCAATGCTGCTGCTAATCAGCACATACCATCGTTACTGCCTAAATTCTGACTTGTCCCTGGGGCTCAGCTACACCTATGCCACACATGTTTGCAGCACCCCTTGCAGACCCATTATCAACACTCAGGAGAAAAATTCAGGAAGATTTGGAGGTTCTTTTTCTTTATTATTATTATTATTTTTAATCGAATTCCCTAGAAGAAATACATTAGAGAAATCAGTGTGGCATTTGGTTCTGTAGGTGTTACTTTACCTCCAGACTTACCCACAGTGGTGAATACTGTGCAGCAGAAGAAGAGAGACCCAAAGAAATTCCATATATCTTTTGGATTGACAAACCAGTCTCGTTTAGCTGTGTTGAGCAGTGTGTGGATTTCTTTTTTAAATGACTCCTCATTTTCCGTCATGTTATCTGTTACAGTAACAGCAGAAGATGCACTGAGAGTTTGCAGACCCCCAGTCAGGGAGCAGCCTAAGTTTATTATCCCAGGGAATTTTACTCCAGCTAAGCATTTTCTCCTAGTCCTTTAGAAGATAAAAAGATTCACCTCACACACCCCATTGAAAAAATCAAGTGTGTCCACTGGCTCGTTGTGCTAGCACAGCTTCCCAAGCAAAAGTCCAAGCCCACGTATGAACCCCATCACAGATCCAGGAGGGTTTCAAGCCCATCTCCTCCACTCTACCCCTCCACCAGCACAAGTGGGTCTGGGGAACAGCACCACACCTGCCTGCATTGAGCATCCCATCGCCAGAGGGATGCCCAGGCAGGGATGCTTGGAGCTGGGACAAGGGAGCAGGGAGAGACTTTCTGAGACAGAGAACCCAGCCCCCCAGCAGGCAGAGGGAAACAGCACGGAAATCTCAGCTGCTCCGGGACCTTAGGGAACTAGGGCGAAAAGGGACAACACAAGCACATCACAAAAAGTCTTTTAAGCATTCACAGGCAGGGGCTGAGGGACCAAGGAAGCTTACAGTCAAAATCACAGTTAAGGAAGAGAAGAGAAGCAGGCAACAGCAGTCATCAGCTAAGCACAGAGGAAATCCCATTTTCAGGCTCAGCTGTTATTACTTTGAAGAATGTCTTCAGAAGCCAAAAATCTCATTCAGAAAGCAAAGGAGTAACTCTGTGTACAATTAAGTTATTTTGCTATTCTGGTACATACCTGTTAAATTTCTGGAGATGTACCACAGTTTCTGCAGAAAATTTCTATATTCTTCACTTAAATTTACCTTCCGGTTACCTTCAATGTGGGAAAACATGAGAGCCCCAAGAAAAGCATAGATCACGAGAGACAGAATGAAGCAGGCATGTGGAAATACTGCCCAAAATATTTTTTTGCATGCCCTTTTACCTCGCAGAGGCTGTGATGTTGATGCCATCCTAAGCTCTTTTTTTTTTTTTTTTTTTAGCTTTTAGAGACAAGGAGGAGGATGTGAAAGCTAGAAAAGCTTCTCCCGTGAAAACAGGGATTGTTCTGCCTCAGGCTTTCAGATCACATGTCTTATAAGTGAAGATTGCACTACGGTCCCAATGGAAAAGGAGCACAACTCATCAAGCTTTGAAATATTTCTCAGTTGACAATATGCCCCTGTATCCCTGAACTACTACTGCCCAGACACTGCTACAATGCATGTGGATCACCAGCTCCCATGGGTCTCTCATAGGGCCAACTCATTTTTAAGGTTTCCTTTTCTGAACTACAGTTTCTCACAGGTACAGAAGACACGTATTTCCAGCTCCTCAGAGGAAAAATGCACACTGTGAGTGACAGATTTCTATAAAGATTTCTCCCAGAAGTGAATATGGAAATTTAAAATTAATCTAAAAAAGGGAGTGGGTGCTGATTGCTGTTGCCTCTGGGCAGAGCACAGAACAATTACATTATCTGTCAGATGGCTTAAGAACCTCTTCTTATACCATGTAAGATTTGCAGGGGGAGTCTTCTGAATTTTAAGGATCTTTCTCAAAAAAAAAAAAAAAAAAAAAAAAGGAGAAAAGAAAAAAGAGAGCTAAGAAAGTTTTTGTTCAGTTCTCATGCAATTAAAATCTTCCCATTAATTCAATTTCCCACTCACCTTGGTAAGTAAGAACTGACATTCAGTTCAGGGTTAAGTGATCCTTTCAAACTGTATCCAACATTAAAAAGTTTTTTTCCTTTCATCCATCACTCTAAAACACTTAGAGCAATGAACAGCATCACTGCCCTTGATAATTCTAATAGAGGTGGTAAGGGGAGTTGGACTTTACTGAAAAAGCTGTTAAATATTTAATTAAAAATGGAGACAGCCTTGCCCAGCCAAGACCTAGTGAGATATTTGCAAGCTAAACTTCCACACTATGAAGAAATACTACATGGTTGTTGTGATTTCTTCTGGGTCAAACTCTCAGCAAATTGGATCACAAGATATCACATGCTTGTTAGTATGGCAGCCTCCACTACAGAAAAGAGGCTTTCAGGGCTAAGACAAAAATAAGCCTCTGTACTTGCTACTTTTCTGGTTTTCTGATTATTTGACCCAGTAGTGCTTTTTTTTTTTACAACACCTTCATAAATCCTCTTATTGCATTTTTTTTTTTTCACTGTCCTGAAACACAGGGTTGAAAACTGTTAACGTTGATACTTAATGAAAAGCAACAGGACTTTCTGGGAGGCTGGACTTCAAGACAGTGTGCTCAGATTTGGTGCCATGGCCAGGGGAACAAGGGACACAGAGCAGTCAGTGGGGCGGGTGACAGAGCGAGGTGGTGGTGGGCAGGGTACCCCATGCTGGAAGGACAAGGCTGGCTTCGCTGGTAAAGTTTTATACACAGTGGGCAACAGTGATGTACAAGTTGGCAGAGGTTACTTGGATTTCTACAGATGTTTTGACAAAGTCTCTTGGTCTCAGAAAGGGCTTCTTAAAACTGGAGAAATTTCAAACAGCG
Organism: Anas acuta; assembly: GCF_963932015.1. NCBI lineage: Eukaryota > Metazoa > Chordata > Aves > Anseriformes > Anatidae > Anas > Anas acuta. The sequence continues at coordinate 31,316,558 of NC_088985.1, read as the reverse complement.
ATGAGCACGATTGAAAGTATGGACAGGTTTTATGAGGAATGACCAAGCAGTGTCTTTGACCCTTGAGTAAAACCAAATAAAAACAAACAAAGAATGAAGAAAAAAAAGAACACAAACAAACAAACAAAAAACTGAGGGATATGTAGCAGCAGTCTTCAAACTTGTGGGTGGTCTGGAGAGAGCGGGTAAGGGATTAGCTCTTTTAGGACCAGAATTAGAGACCATCAAATAAAGCAAGTAGAAACAACGGTTCAAAACAAATAAAAACGGATGATTTTCACCTAGCTGGAAAACTCCAAAGGATTTGGGGTTTATGTACATTAAAGAAGAGGGTGGAGAGAAATTTAGAAGCACAGTCATCCAATGTTACTAAAGAGGCAAACCTAACTGGGTTCAGCAACCCCCTGAATTAAAAATAATCGGGAGCTGGGAATGTGAACTGGGACACTGGGCTGAATGGGCCCTATGTCTGAGGAAGTATACTCACATTTATGTCTCCTTATAAAAAAGGCTCTCACTGCCCAGAATGGCAATTCTGACACAATTTGTCCTGTGGAGTTTTTTCATCTGCATCTCAAAAATAAGCCTCTTTCTTCCAAAGTGCTTTAAAAACTTCTTGGCCTCCTCCTATACATGGTAGGATTGCAAAGTACTGAGCAATTCCCAGGAGCTTCTCAGCCATTTGCAACATCAGAATCCAAGCTTGTCACAACAAGAAAATTTAATAAAAATACATTTTGAAATGATTCTTACATTATTTGCTTAATCTGAACCATTTCCCACTATTGCTGTATTACATATTAGAACTCAGTTGCTTAAAAGCAAATCCCACTAACCACAAGTTATTCCAAATTGAGTTACTGTTACTTGTATTGAGAGATTTTTGCAATATGCATTTCCTATCCTTGTTAATGGACAGCAAACCTGCACTTTTCCTAACTTCCATTACTTTGATTAGGGCAAATGTGGGTGTTCTGAAGGTGCTGCTTGAAAGGAAAGTTTGTGACCACAGCTGTAAGGTTTAATTATTCCTGTACAAACACACACACATTATAATTCATACTGTATCTGATTTTCTTGGATTACAGAGGTTAAACGAGGAAGGTCATTGTTTGTGCAGTGAGAAAGTTTTCAGTAATTGATAAAGCTCATCAGGCATCGAGACACCTAGCACGTTGTCACAGACCTGCTGTTTTTATTTCTGCTCTATGAAAGGCTGTTGGACCCCGTGTACTGCTGTCCAATACTCAGCAGTATGACACCTTCCTCTTCATTTTAGAACAAAGCCAAAGACCTGAAAGGGAGGGATTAAATAAGTAGACTTATTAAAAATAAATAATTAAATAAAAGGCATCAGACTAAACTTTTTGCTTTTTTTTTTTTTTTTCCTCATCCAGCACTGATGGTTTGATAAAGAACTAAAACCCCAGCTTGGCTGCCCTTCATAACAAAGAGAATTTAGAATGATCAGTGCAAGACTGGATGTTAACAAGGATCATGGAGGATTTATCTATTGCTGCTCACATACACACCACAGAAAATATTTCCAGAATGCCCTGAATACTCAGTTCCCTGAGCAAACAGGAGCGTTTCTGTATAACAGTGACATCAGCCCCCAGCAACAAACAAACCACAGGTAGCAGCAGTAGTTGTATCAGGAACATGAGCCCAAGTCTGAGTTCTGGATTAGCATTATATAAAATACAATATTTACTCCCCCAAAGCAGGTCACCCCACACAGTGAGGAAGGCTGAGGGATGTCAGTGGGCTTTTGGATGTGGTGTCTGGGGGCTTTGCCACCTTCCATAGACCCCTCTCCTTCCCACCCACCCTCAAGACCTGTCCCTGGGGCAGCCCACAAATGGCACTGCCTGCACAACCTGCCAGACGAGTGGCACGTGCTTTCCAGGCACCCTGAGCTTCTTTTTCTCCTCCCTACCCCAATAATATTCCTCTGGAGGATGATTTCCCCTGTTCTCTCCTGGCATCTCCTTCTCTTCTTGATGTCCCCTTGCACCTCAGATGGCTGGGGATGGATGAAGAAATGCACTAATTGGCTGTGTAGTGTCTCTTGGATTCCCCAGGGGAAGGTTTAGCTTGCTTTGTATCCACCTGTAAAAGTCTCAGCTATTGCTTGAGTCAAGTGCTTGAGCTTGTAACCTCTGGGAATATTTGAGAGCACTCAGGACTAGCATCCTGACACTGCATATAATGCTAAGTGGATTCAAAGATGTCCAGGATTCTCACCCTGAACTGGAGAACTTCCTATTGCATTCTTTGCTCACACGAAAGCCAAGCAAACAGTCTCCATCATTTCATCTATGAGAGACAAACCCTCTTCACATCACCCCCATGCTCCAGGAGCAGCCCGGACTCAAGTACTTGTCCCCAGTCCTTCTCTTTTTTTTTTCTTTTATTTTTTTTGCATAGATGAAAGTGTCATGGCCAGAAAACACCTCAGTCCTCTCACTTCTTCACCTGGCAACTCAGGAGCAGGACCCGCCACCCAATTCATTCTTCACCCCTTCTCCCCATGCTGGTGGACTGGGTAGAAGGGCCACCCTCTCCTTCATCCTACCCCTACTATCAGTACCATGTGCCAAAGGGGACTGAGGGGTGCTCAGGAGCAAGTGGGAAAATTACTCCTGGACAGACAAGGCCCCCTCAGCCCCCAACCTTCCTTCCCAGTCTCCAGCCCCTTTCTCAAGTGGATGAGTAGAACTGAGCCCTGAAAGACGCAGTGCAGCAATTCTTAATTAGCGCAGGGAAGGCTTTGCAAACCAAGAAACCTCCCAGCGATGTGTACGCTGCTCATTTATCTGCGTGACTCTCTTGGATGATGCGATAACACTTCGTGGTGTTACAGCATGCAGAAAGGTTAATATCACCGTGAGTCACCGGGGTAAGACCTCACTGCAAGTGAGAGGTGGCGCAGGAGCCCTGGGCTTGCAGATAAGCAGAGGGGATTACTGAGGTTCAGCTACATGTCTTATGCCAAAGTCTTTACTGAGTTAATGTAGTGAACGTAATGCCGGTATAGTGGAGGCTATCTCAGCCCAGTAGTTTCATTTTAAGGCAAACAAGCTCCCTGTGGAGAGATCGGAAAACTGCTTCTTTGGAATTTAATTAACATTAGAGCATGTGAGATTATATGCTGCATAAAAGCTAAGCATCATGATTCATGTCAACAGAGCAATTTTACACCATTTGAACTGAAAAAAAACACACAACCCCACAACTTAGAGTCAAGACAACTAGTCTACTCTGCTCCTTAAATAAAAAGAGATTTATTCTGTATTATTATTAATGTGGCACCATACGTATATAAGCAGTTTAACAGAGGGGATTGTAAAACCTCAAATACAAGAACAAGCTTTTAGCTGTAAATATCCACCAGCATGCATCCCACATCGTCTCTGTGAGTGGCAGAGACCCTCTCGATTCTCAGCATGCAGAGTGCTAATGTAAAACCATCTACTGAACTTCTTTCTAATGTCAGAAGCATATTCATTTAAACCCAGCACAGATAAGCAGGATGTAGGATGGGCTAAATAATACCAATAACATTGAGGTCAAAGCTGTGTCTGGAACAACTCCAAGGCTGAAGGACAATTAATCCCAAAACTGGAGAGTTCACGGTACTTTCTACTCTCAGCCATACCCTGCGCCGTATAAACCACAGGCTGGAGGATGCTGACAATCAGACACCTTTCTGCTTCCCATCACTGGCAATCAGATGTGATTTGTCATCAGATGGGATTTGTCAATGGCCCAGAGTTTCCTGATCTTCAGGCTAAATTTTCCATCACTTACTTTCATCCCAATAATTCTAATGACACCCTAAGCAATTTCTCTTCCCCTTTCTGTATTACATACTCTTACAATGTTTTAATTCCATTATCCTACCACTCATTAGTCGTTGTGAATGCAAGGGGTGGAAGATTGTTTCAGAGATGGGTGTGCCTTGCGCCATCATTGACTTGACACTTCAAGTTTCTTTAAGTTCTGCTGATTTCCTTTAGCTCTGAGCAGGGATACACAAATTTTTCAAACCCTGTCCCACCCATTTCAGCTAATACACCATTAATTAGCTTACCCTTTGCTATGTTGGTCCCTTTAAATGTTTTTAGCAGGCATGGGAATAGCTCCTAAGTGCTTTTTAGTGACTCAGTAAACAACATTTTACCATGTTAGTAGGGAACACTCTTTCAAGCTTTATACCCGTCAAGTGTAGCTTCATATGTTTAATTAGTTTAAGCCACAATTCCTTGGTGATGTGATCCTGCTCGTGTTGATGAGTAAGACTGCATTATAAAAATGCTTTCTGTAAAAATTATATATATATTTTGACGGAAAGGAATGTAACATCAAGAGCTGTATGTAAAATTGCCCATCACTTCTGAGGAACTTGTTACCTAAAAAAAAATGAGTGCGTGGAATGAAGCCTTTTCTTCCACTCTTCTCAATAATAAAATAAGTATCTTGCAGCACTGCAGGATGAGTCACCTGGCCCAAAGGCTCTCTCTGTGCAGTGAACCCAGCAGGTTCATAAAGGCCACCTCACGCCACTGAGACTGCCTGGCACCTGCTGCCCAGCACTCAGCCTGCTGGCCCAAAGCCACAGAAATGGCTCTGACCCAACTGAGCCTTCTCCGTGGCCACCAGGGAATCTGAGACACAGGGAGGAGTAGGTTAACTGCAGGCTGAATGTAAATTCAGGGGGTCATGGCTTCAAGCCCGCCAGCCAGCCAAAGGCAGCCGCTCGTCCTGTGCTCTATGAGGTGGGGCTTGGGGGCAGAGCTACAGCCTGGTGCAAGCTTGGACTGAGAAGTGGGGAATTCAGATTTAATCTAAACTAAAAGGCATAAGAAACTATCAGAAAGAAAAGGGTCATGGGCTGGGAAGCTGAGTGAATCATTTGCATTGACATTATACCAGGGGGTTCAGAGGGACCTGAAGGTCCTGGGTGTGCACAGCAGGGGGGAGGCAGGTCTGGAGGAGAATGCATGTCCCCATCCAAGACCTTACAGCCCCAGGAGTCTCTGCCCTCCTCACACTATGACTGAGAAGGCGATACAGAGCACACCAGCTGCATTTCACACACCCAGGAGCTGGAAAGGCTCCGTGTCCCCACCCCACCGAGTTCCTGGCAGGCAGCACCGAACAGACATCCCTTGGCAGGCTGCCTCGCGAGTGTCGCCGCCTTGTCCCAGCTTTCTCAGGCTAACTGCTGGTGACACAAGGACCACAGGTGGTAGCTGTTCTCATACTGCCCTCTCATGCCCTCTTCAAGAGGTTATTGCTCAGCCACTTACCTCCACCTGGCAGCACAACGCTATCGTCTCACTGGAGCTGCTGGGTAGCACATTGCGCCTGCCAGGATTTCTAGGTCATTGTGCCAGCACTTTCTTCCAGATTATCAAAGACCTCAGCCTGTGGAGGCATGCATATACACACCAAATTTCGGTAGTGTAAAGAACTCATTTTTTTCTCCCTGGGTCACCCCATTGCTAAGGAGAGGTCGATGAGATCCTTTCTCCCATGCAGCCTGTGAAAGCTGCTGGGGCCCAGGAGGTCCTGAGAGAAAAGAGATGTGGTCACAGCACTGGATAACTCTGGGTAACGGGGAGGCCTTAATGCCCTTAATGACAAGGGGCAATGGCAAGGAGAAATGTGATTAAGTTCAAGGGAGAAAAAATGACAAGGTCTGTGGTTAAGTGGCAGAGAAGCTGTAAAATCTCAGTCCTTGGAGACTTCCACCATTCCACTGGACAAGGCCATGAGCAGCCTGATCTAGTTTTGAAGTTAGGATCAGAGACCTCCAAAGAGGCCTTCCAACCTCTTTTATTCTCTTTATTGTAGCACCATGGTATATTTTGTTTCCTTGTCCAGGTACAACCATTAGAAAACAGCCATCTCTGAGAAATTAATCAGTCATTAGATCAAATCTTCCTTAGCACAGCAGCTGTGATGTCAGTAGTGTTATAGGCACTGTTCTTTAAAACAATATCATTAAGGTGGCTAGAAACATTCAGAGAGGATACAGATGAGATCCCAAAATTTGGGGCCTGGAGGAGAGGATCTGTACTTTTTTTTTCTGAACCTGACTCCTGCAGCTGCAAGCATTTGTGATAGGGTACTTGCAGTTGGGATGGCAGTGCAAAAGCAGAAAGAGTAAGCAGGGAGCATCACAACCCATGCTCAGACCCCAGAAGCATGAAGAAAGTGTCCAGATGCTCCTACCGAATCTCACATCTGGATTCAGAAGATGCTGCTCCGTGGCCTTCATCTCCCCCTCTGCAGGTTCCAGCTCCCTCCCTGATGCTGGAGCCAGGACCCCAGTTCTGCTGTTCAATCCAAGCTGCCACCACGCAGCAGAAACAGCCTCTGAGCTTCTCAAAGCACACTTTTATGTGGAGGGACTAAATCCTGTCCCATCAAAGCACTTAGATGACACACAGTAGTTTCTGGTGCATTACCTATTGACTGGGTTCACTGAATACTGCTCTCAGGTGATTTCTCGGTATTTACTGGTACCTCTACAAGTTGTCCTGGGCAGGAACGGGAGCTGCCAGGACATGCTATAGTCCAATATTTGTAAAAACACTTCCAAACTGAACGAGGAATTTGCTAAAAGCTGCAGAACATTTCAGCCCATGAGTCATCTCAAAGCCTTGGCCAGAAGTGAGATTTGCTCCTGAATGTGCAGGAAGAGGGATGCCAACGACCCCCTTCTGAATTTCATTTCAGCTTTGCAGAGAAGCTCTCTCCTTCCTTGCGGTCAGATGTTTACGTAAATAAAAGTAAATTGTCCTGGGAAGTGCCCTCTGCAGTTTTGGACCTTTGTCACCCTTCTGAGAATATCATAATTTTTGTTCATTAATTTGAGACTGAGGTTGCTTGCAGTCCAACACTAATAGCAGAAATATTCCATTTATACTAATTAAGCATTCAACTTAATGCTTTTATATAGCTGATTTGTAGCAGAATTTGGTCAGACTGCTTCCATTTAAACTTATGTAACCCATTTTAATGGGTATGAAAGCAGAACTAGCTTTTTTTTTCTTTAATAAGGCACAGCAGATGTTCTGTCTGTAGACTCATCACTCAGACTGTGCTCCTGCTTCCAGCTTGTCTTCTCTCTCGCTTTCTCTGTCCCAGAACTTGCTGCTCTCTGCTGTCTTGTAGGAGAAGCATACACCCTGTATGACATGCAGTATCTACCCAGCCCAGGGCAGAGTGGACTGTTTTAAAGACATGCTTAAAACGGGCAAGTTGAATACTCAGAAGTGTAAAGGTAAAGGCTGCTGGTGCAACATAGACACATCCCCTTGCACATTTAAGTGGACTTAACATATTTAATTTATATGAGCACATCCGATATTTTTGCCAGGATTGTGGACGCATTGAATACACAAAATGGGTACAACTCACTTAGTGACCACCTACATGATATTTATTTTACCTTTAGGTCTATTTATCAAACACATGTCCTGCAGCAGACCTGCAATATGACATATTTCAGTATGAACATCTAAATTGTGATTGTGCCTCCAGAAAAAGCACAGTCTGCTTTTCCTTGGGGGTATATCTGGCCACTTTCTTTCCTGTAACATCCAATTCCTCCCACCATGGAGGCAGACACCCCTGGAGGAAGGTCTGAGGGGGGCAGGTTGAGGCTGTGATCAGCACTGCCACAGAAAGGAGGTCAGTCTGGAACAGGACACATGAATTGTTCATGCCACAGCAAACCATTCCTGCCAGACCCTTTCCCAGAGCAACTCCAGGGCAACCACAGCTTCGGATGAGCATGTGCTACACAACATATACCCAGAGTATTTGTATCAGCACAACCAGCCCTGCTAAGAAGGAATACACTGGCTGTATGGCCCTGCTGTGCCAGAGGAGTTTCTGTGCAGCAAAACCACCTTGGGCTTCCCTATTGCAAGCAGCTGGAAGCAAGTTCCTATGAACAGAAAGCGTGAAGTGGCCTTGTTGAGGATGGGATGTGTGAGAAGCTGAGGCAGTGAGACTGCAGGGCACATCTGCTTACTTTAAGAGGAAACCTCCACCTTCCTGAAGAAGAAAGCCAGTTTAAGATGCTCTCACTTCTATATACATGTATGTATTCCCACCTTGCCCAGCTCTCAGCAGGCTCCTGCAAACTGTTGTGCTGGACCAGCAGAGCAGGGGCAAATTGTGAGGTAGGGATGAGCAGCCGGAGTGCTGGATTCACAGCCAAAACACCTGGCTGCAGAAACGCACCCTGGCAACAAACACCTCTGCCTGCGGAGCCCTGTGGCAGAGGGATTCCTTTGCAGCAAGTCTGACACCTCTCACCCAGAGCCTGCCATCTCCCCCTCCTCTTCCCATCAGCAGCAGCTTAGGAGAGGGTAGGGGAACAGGGCAAGCACGGAGCTCTTCCCCAGAACAGCCTTCCAGCCTCGAGCACTCAGAAGCTCGTGGGCTCCCCGAGCCAGCGGTGGCCTCTCTATGACAGGGGAACCATCTCGAGCATCCCCAGGACCTCGCAAAGAACCAGGCGCTCCCCGAAAGCAGGAGGCTGGGCCCCGGCATCCCCCGAGCAGCCGCAAGAGGGGGCTCGGAGCCCGCCGGCCTCGGAGGCGGCCGCGGCGCGGGGGGGCGGGGGGGCTGCCTGGGAGCCCAAGGCAGGGCTGTGCCCCGCTGCCGGAGCCCCTGTTAGCCCCATTTCCAGGCTTTTTATTTTTCTGACAGCCATTCGTGCACAGGGGGCTTTTGGTGGAGGTGTGGGGATGCCGTGATTGCGCGCAGCCCCCCCGGGAGGGCGAGCAGGCAGCAATGTCCTGGGAGCCTGCAGGGGAACTCCTGGCACCAAGGTCACACACACAGCGGTGATGTGTTACCTCCCCTTCCATCTCCCCGCATAGATGTGTGTTTGAAGAGTGGATAAAGCTGGTAAGGGGCAGCTGGAGGTATCTGGGGTTGATCTGCAGTTGCTGTGAGGTGTAGCTGGAGGAGAGACCAGCCCCAAGGGCTTATCGGGCACTGCCACGCCTGAGCTTGCCCTTGCTTTCCTGGGTGCACTGGCTCCTTTCTTTTCTTTCGGAGTACAGCTCCAAAAGGCCGGCCCCTCCTTTTGCAGGCAATGCAAAGAAAACCCCCAGAGAACCAGTTTTTGCAACTGTACCTATGGCAAATGCTGGCTGTCCGTCCCCCAGAAGGGACAGAAGCGTCATTTTAACCATAAAAAACAAGAACCCGAGATAACATGAATCTCTTCCTTGAATCTCATCTGGATCTCACTCCCATCTGACCTCTAGGCTACTGTGAGATGAAAGTGGTACGGAGAGGTATCGGGACAGCTAGAGGCGAGCTTCACATCCCCTCACCTAGCTTAAGAGCACCTTGCTTCCTCCTCACCAGCTCTCCCCCACACCACACAGGGCTGTGTGGGCCCTGCTGTGGTGCCAGCGATGTCCCTTGCTCAGGGCAGCCTCTTGCCTTCCCTGAGTTGTGTTCCCACAGGGACGAGCTGGCTAAGGGCAGCTGCTCTAGCACACCCCCATAAGATTTCTTGCTACGTGTTCCTGACACTTTTAAAGGATGAAGGACTCATAGCCCTGCTGCTGGGTTGCATTCGTCCCCACATCACATTTGGGCCTGTCACAGAATTTTTTTAATTTTTTTTTTACATGGGGCATCCCTTCTAGTCTCCTTCTGGCTGAGCCAGGTCCTGTTCCAGGTCATTCCTGTCCTGTGGAAATAAACCTGTGGGAAATGAGAATCTAATGTGCATGGTTTGTTGTGAGACAGCTATAAAACTGCCAGAATGAGTCTTTGGATTTGGGCATGGATTTTAAAGTAGGATTCTCACCTCTTCTAAGTGATATTTTCCCATATCACTGCTCTAAGTGATATGGGAAAATACATCTCCTACCATGGTGTAAAGTGTGGAGGAGAACTTTCCTTTCTGTAGTCCCTCCCTCACTCTGGGATCAGAGCTGCTTGTGCTGCCTTTCCCTTGAATCACTATTTCGGTCACTTAAGAGAGATTTCAGATGCACTCAGAAAACCACATATGTCACAGGGGGCAGACCCATATTTTTGTTACAAATTTGGGTGTGTTCTTCCATTTTGGCCAGTGGTTGGAAAGAAGTCCTGCCCCAAGCCAGACAGGGAATCTCTTTCAACATGTGCCTAGCCAGCAAAGTGAGGGGTGAGTTCTCCTTTTAATTTCTGGGACTGGGACCTGAACTGAGCTGTGATGCCAAAGGCTGGCCAGTGCCAGGGGTCTGCCCTGTGCCACAGGCTTCCAGCATGGCTGTGACACCGCTCAGCATCCCTTAGGCTGAACTTTCATGTAATTATTCCTCTTGCAGTAAAAGCTTTGAAAATACTGGGGAGGGGGCCCTGCTTTACATAGGTCTTTTCTCCCCTTCAGCAGTTCAGCTGGGTGTCAGCCCTGGCTCGGGTGACTTCAGAAATAAACGCGAGGAGCGAACCTCACAGTTGTGGAAGCATCTCCCAGGGTTGCCTGTAATGTATTTGCCAGCATCAAAGACTTTTCAGAAGTCTGTAAAATATAACACTTTCCTGTGATTTTTTCTTCAATAACTCCACTAATTGGTTGTCCCAGTTGTGCAGATTCCACTGGGGCAGGAGGTGTTCTGATTATTCCCTTTGTTTATGGTATTAGACTTAGACTATTGTTGATCTCATTGTTCTTATTTGCAACGTGTTTGCCTCACCAGGACAGTAATTGTGGCAGGCAAGTTGGAGACCAATCCACAGAGCTGAATGTTCAGAACTGCGAAAGAAAGGCTCCAATTTTTCAAGCAGCGGGCGTATTACTCCTCCACTTGGATTATTAAATTCTAATTATAGCCTGTTGATACAGTTACAATGTTGTTTGTAAATCTAAATACAGTGCTCCAAAGCCTGTACTGATATGCATTTTATTTCTTAACCTGTTGATGCTTGGTAAAAAAAATACCAGCTTGCCTAACGGAGCAGGTGGAGGCTGGTGGGCTCCCAATGCAGCTCTCTTTTCCTCTCCTCTCTTCTGTTGGGTGTGTTGGTGAATGGTGTGGGCAACACCAAGAACAACAGGACCAATGCATTGCACATGATGCAGTGGTACCTGTGCACTCGCCAGAGCTGGGGTCGGGAAGAAATTTTCCCTTAGATAAGAGTGGCAAGGATTCGTGGGCTTTTTGGAGCGGGGGAACAGTGTTTGGTCTTGTTTTTTCTGCCTTTCGGGCAGTTACCCAAGCTCTTCTGGGAACAGTACCTTAACAATTCCCCCTTACACTGTCCTTTAGTCCCTTCTGTTCCTTTTCTGTAATGTTTTCTGGGTTTGGGGCTCTTTCAAGAGAGTTCTGGTTCATCACCCCTTGAATCCACAGGCAGTGAATTCCTACAAACCAAGTGTCAATGAGGCTTTCATCCCTGAAATTCATGGCCAGGATGGGACTCCGTGCCCTTTCAAGCCCTTTTCTTCCCCCTGCCCTGATGTTAGGCGCAGAGAAGGCAGAGATGCCTGAGCCAGGCGGTGTGAGCAGCACTCCCATGCGCTGTGCCTCACTCTGGCTCTGGAGCTCTGTGCACTTGCAGCATCTTCCCTCACCTACAAGAGCAAAGGACGGCTTCACAGCGAGACTTCGCCAGCATGGATGATTGCCGACATGTCGCAATAGTGGGAAGGGCCGGGAAGTGTTGAGGGGGTTTGACAGATGGAGGGGGGGAAGCGACCCAATTCCTCCCTTCACCCTTGTCACTCAGGGTGCACCAGGGAAGGAAGGGAGGGAGCTGCCCCTCCTGGCAGGAACAACACAAAGGTCCCCGAGAGATTTTCACGGAGCTAACTGCCCGGGACAGCTCCGGCGGGGATTTGGGATGCCGAGGTGCGAGCAGTGGGCAGCCGCAGCAGGTACCACCGGGGCTGGGGGGGAAATCCTGCCTCCTCCCCCCCAGAAAGCATCCAGCCGAGCTCACAGGCTTGGCCTGAGCAAGCGTGGGGCAGGGGGGTAATAAGGGCTGGAAGATCCAGGACATGCCGAAGGCTGGGATGGGGACGGGGACGGGGACGGGGACGGGGACGGGGACGGGGACGGGGATGGGGATGGGGATGGGGACGGGGATGGGGATGGGGATGGGGATGGGGATGGGGATGGGGATGGGGATGGGGATGGGAATGGGGATAGGGATGGGGATGGGGATGGGGATGCCTGTATCGGGTGTGAGGGGGGAGAAGAGGGCTCCATCTCCTCCAGTCTGCCTCCAAATCTCGCCAGAGCCCCCACGGAGGACACTTTCCGCCTTGTGGCAGCAAAAAGCTACCGAGCCCGGTCTGGGGGGGTGCGGGGGCTCCTGCTGGACGTGAGGGCCGGCCGGGACAGCCAGGCTCTGCTTCACCCGACGGGCACTTGTGCGGCTTAAAAACACCTCGAAGGCTGCCCGAAAGCCGGAGGGACAGGAGGTGACCCGTCGCAGTGCCCCATAGCCCGGCTGCAGCCGTGCCGAGCCGAGCCGTGCCGTGCCGGACGGGGCTGCAGCCCGCTCCGAGCGCACCCCCGGTAAGAAAAGGGTCGTCGGAGGAGCCGGGGGGACCCGTGCTGCTTCAGGACCGGCTTACCCTCCCTGGACACCCCTCACCAGAACCCCCCTCCGGCTTGGCTGCTCGGCGCGGGGTGTCCCGGGAGGCGCGGATCCGGCGCGGAGCCCCCCGACGTGCGGCCGGCGGGGGGCGGCGCAGCCCCGCACCATGTGCGAGGCCTGCCGGAGCCCGGGGAGCAAAGAAGGGGGTGAAACCAACCCCCAAATCGCCGACTGTGGGACGAGGAGGCAAGGGGAGGGAGACGGGGCCGGGTCCTGTTTGAGGTCGAGCGCTGGAGCCCACCGCGGCTCCGACGAGAGGACACGCAGCGCCTCCCGGGCACGGCATTAACGCTTTGAAACGGGTTTCCAACGCTGCTCAACCCACCCGTGAAATAACCAGCCGGTGGGGTTCCGCTGGGGGATGCTGGAAACAAAAAAAGTCCCTTCCCGGCATCACCCGGCCCTGGGACCGGTCCCGCTGAGCCCCACGCGCGTCCCCCGCACCCCACTCGTGCCGCCCGGGCTGTGTCCGCACGGGGATGGTGGGGCTGGGGTTTTCCTTCCCTCCTTCTTTCCATCCTTCTTTCCTTCCACCCTTCTTTCCTTCCATCTTTCTTTCCTTCCATCCTTCCTTCTTTCCATCCTTCCCTCCCCCGAGAGATGCTCGGCGTGGCCTCTCCTAAAGCCACGCCGCTGGGGTACGCGAAGAGCGTCGAAGACGGAGTAAAACACTTTTAGAGGAAAAGTGGGAAATATCACACAAATATTTCAGCGGGGTTTGCTTTTCAGAAACCAGCCCCGACTCCCGCCGTTCAAAAGGCAAAGGCAGATCCCGGAAAATCGCCTCTCCGGGAAGGTAAAAGTGGGCCGGGATTTTAAAGCAGCTCGTGAAGTGCCCGATGCCTTCAGTTAGCTAAAAAAATCCTTCCCTTAATTCTCCTGAGCTGCTCAGCGTCTAAGAGGGGTTTGGCTGCAAAGCAATGGTTTCAAAGGAGAAACTGCTGGCACCTGAAACGATTCTGGTTGCGCTCCCACGGGCGGGCACGTTACTGAGTCACGGAAACGTGTCGCGAAGCTCCCCGAAGTTGTCTTTACTCGAGAGAAATAAATTCGTTTCATATGTCATAAAGGTTGTTAAAGCCGCATTTCTCGTTTTCTGTATTTCCCTCCTCTCCCGCTCTGTTTTCGTTTCTTCTTCTTTTCCTGTTAAAAACCTGCTCTGTGCTCTGAATGGGATAAAGGAGAGAGGGATAAAGGAAACCCTACGAACTCCGCCTGCTGTTTATCTTTTCTTTCCTAGTTTCCCCCGGGCAGAACAAAACCTAGAGCCACGATTTCCCCCCCGATGTCAGAACCTGTCCTCGGCTGCTTCTGTGGCTGGTGAAGGGCTCTGGGCTGCGGGGGAGCCGGGCCGGGAGGAAGAACCAGGGAACCCATCCCCGTGTGGGCAGGGGGGCTCACAGCCCTAAACCCGCTCTGTCCTGGGAGGTGGCACGCATGGGAAAAACAAACCAACAAACAAACAAATAAATAAATAAATAAACAAATAAATAAGGTATAAATTAAAAAAAAAAAAAAAAAAAAAAGTTAAAAAAAAAAAAGAGAGAAAGAGAAAAAAAAAAAAAAAAGGAAAAAAATAAGGGGAGGGGGTGTTTCCCCATTGTGTTCACTTCCTCAGTAGGAACCCTGTGGCTCCCTCCCCGGCCCTGGGGGGGGCCGGGCCGGGGGTATCGGGGGTTTCGGCCCCGGGGGTGCAGGAGCGTGGGGCGGCCACGCAGGGGCGGGGCGCGCGTGGGGGCGGAGCGGGCGTGGGACGGGACGGGACGGGACGGGACGGGATGGGATGGGGGTGGTTGGAGCAAAACAGGCGGGACACGCGTGGGGACAGCGGGAAACGCGGGGAGCGGGCCGGTCCCACGAGGATGGGCAGCCCCAGGACCAAGGCATCGCCGTCCCGCAAGCACCGCCCCGGCACAGCCCGCTTTTCGGGAGAGCTTCCCCTCTATCCCCGCCTTTTTTTTTTTTTAAATAAATATATATTTTTCCCCTTAGCTCTAATTTAGCACAGCTTAAAACAAAGCTAGAGCCAATAAACACCAAGCAGCACTCTCCCACCGAACGGCTTCCTAAAAGCAAGCCCTCCAACCTGGGGCTGGTGCCTGATGCTGCAGGGTGCTGGGGGGGGAAGCGCTGCTCCTGCCGGCACAGAGAAGGGAGCACACAGAGGCGCCGGTGGACTCTAAACCCTCTGGTTTATGTGGCAGGTAAATGAATAAAATGTTCTCCAGAAAAAGAAAAAAAAAAAAAAAAAGGAAGAAATAAAATAATAAAGGAAGTTATTAGGAACCACCACCTCTTCCATCCTTCCAAGACCCCGTTAGTACAATTTCCCGTACAAGATCTATCTAACACCCCGACCAGAGACTGGTTTCTGGGTTGGGTGACCCTCTGCTCTGACCGTGGTCCAGATGTGCAGTACCCTCTGTGCCATCCCACTTGTCCTGTATTAGCTACAGTTCCCCCAAACCGGAGTGAATAACCAAACCAATCCCTGCTGATCCTGCTTTCCGTGCTGCAAACGAGGTGATCTCGTTGTGTGCAGCTAATTCTAAACTGCCTGGCAGCTTGCCTGTCAGACCACGAACGTACTAAAATGCAAACAAATTCTCCATTTAATAGCTCCTGGACAGAGCAACTAATCCATGCTAAACTGGTAATGGACATCAGTGTCAACAGGTACGCAGCAAAAGCCAACTACTCTGCACTCAATGGAAGACACTTGCCTTCTGAATGAGGAATTATGTGCAAAACGCAAGGTGCAAAAGGATCCAAATTAAATTCATGCTTCGGTTAATTCAGATTAATTTTCCTGATTGCCCTTGCCCACCAGACAACCAAATCTCTGTTTATATCTGCTCTTTTTCTTTTAAGCAGTTGATACAAATCCCTTCTCCTGGGGAGTGTTGCAAGATGCACACATTAAGGATTGTGATTCACTCAGGCACTAATTAGAGTTCTATAAATACCTGGGATGGATTTTTATATCGCTGTTATTACTACAAACATTATTTGGAGATATTAGATCCACTGTAGGACTGTGTTTCCAGTGCTTTTTCACTAATATGCTGCAAGCAACATTCCAGCTAATCACCTTAATGGAAATTACAGATGAAAATGGTCTATTAGGCTATCTAATCTATCCTCACTCAGTAGTATTTTCTTACATTTTTTAGTCCAGCTTTAAATTTAAAAACAATCCATGGGAATTACTCTGTAGCCTTGAGAGGCTGTTATACCACCAAGTAGTTCAGAAAAGAGAGAAAATATAAAAAAGGCTTGCTGGAAAATGTTTGCTGATGGTCAACCATACAGTCTTTCTTTGGGTTTTATTTTAACCCATAGCTTTAAGTTGCACATCCTTCTGACAACTTAAATATGTGTTCTCTCTTCTCTGTCTGTACACCTGTCACCATGACCCTATCATGTCTTTACTGCCATTTTTACTTTCTCCTTAGAAGGTTATTAAAGAAGTGCAGGTTCAGCTCAGGCCTCATTCCAGACAGGACTTTGACTGCCTAAATATGTCCAAAATCTTAATTTTTTAATTATTATTATTTTTTATTTTATTTTATTTTTTCCCATTAGGTATACTGATGCCAAGAATCAAAATCTTTCTTGCAGATTTTTTTTTTTCTCTGAAGTGACAGAAGAAGTTGGTTTTATGTATTTATTTATTTATTTTGATTCAGCCCAGCATGCATTCACTCCTGTTTTCTCTATCCAACCTTTACATGTACCCAAAGAGAACAAATGTATGGAGCCTTCCAGGTCAGGTTAGTATATTTTATGTCACATTTTCCACGTAATTTTACCTCCTGAGTAAGGGGATGGTGCCATTTACCCTTTTGTTGGCAGCACTCCTCCTGGCCTGGGGAGCTGCTGTCCACCCTCCCCATAACCACTCTCCATCACACTCCCCACCTGACACAGCAGGGACACAGAGGATGGCAACTGGGGAAAAAACAGACATTTTCGGGGAATTGTTCAGTTCTGCCTGCTTCATCACCTAGCCCCTGGCTGTGGAGAAGCAGCCATGGCATGGGGATGACGTGTGAAGGCAGGGTGAGGAAGCAGCTCAGGCAGGCTCTGCCACCCACATGGTGCTCACCGTGCTGCCGCACACCTTTCTCTTGCCCAGTAAAACCACAGCCCATTCCTGTTGTACTCTGGTGTGACATGGCCTAGCCCTTTTTTTGGTGGCCAGAGGATTACACAAATTTAGGCACGAAACAAGCGTGTTCCTTAATGGCCTCCTTTCCTCCGTGAGCTGTTCTCTGATTAGGTGGCACGCGGTTTTCTCCTCCAGTCTAAACTGAATGCAGCCCGGTAATTGCCTGAGAAACAATAAAACATATATGAGACAAAGCATTCATTTACACCACTTTATTTCTCTAACAATGAGAGAATCTGGGATGGGCCATTGTTAAAGATTACTATTTCCTGCGCTGTAATAAATGTCTCGTCTTCCCTGATGCTTGTTTATTTTATAAATGTCTCTGCTTTGGCTTTCATATTTAGCTACCAGCAGGACACCATTATCCCCTGACAGCATTCTGTTCCTTCTCCATTGTTATTACCGCTGAAGCGATGCTATATTGCTGTGCCCAGCCTGGATGGTAGGGCTTTCTTATCTTGCATTTCCCATTGCTTTTCTGACCTGGACTCCCGACGCGGCGCAGAGCATAGGTGCCAGTGCTTAAAAAGCAGTGCTTTCATGAAGTATTAGCAATTCTGGCTTTTACTTAAAAAAAAATAAAAAAAATAAAGGTTCTCTATTATTATTTTTTTCAAGCAGCATTGGGAAGGAGCTGGGTTTACCTGCACTGCAGATCTGAGGCTGGAGGGCACATCCCTGCAGTGCCCAGGCAGCAGGGCTGCGAGGGGACTCGGGGGGCAGCTGCAAGGGTGGCATAGGAGGGTGGTGAAACTGCTGCCCCGTGCAGGGATGCAGCCTGCAATGGACCAGGAAAAGTGGCAGCAAGGGCTGGGGCAGGATCCTGACCCCTGCCCATGCACTTTCAATGGGGACACGGGGTGTCTGCACAGACCCAAGTGCCTGTGAGATCAGCAGCATACGGCCTGCTGCAGAGCTCCTTCAAGTCAATGAGAGCATCTCCACTGATTTCAAGGACTTCGGATTAGACTCTTTAACATCCACAAATGAAAGATACTGTATTAGAGCGAGCCGTTATTATTTAGGGCCATGCTGCCCCGCTGCCCATCTGTTCTGTTGCTCCTGGGGCACCAGCAGCAGACCAGCAAAACCAACAGCAGCCTATCTGTCAAAACCCCATTATGTACCACACTCTTCTTCTTTTAAGTGCTGAAATCTAATAATCCACCTAACTCTCATGGCCTTCAGAAGCGCACACTGCATTCCCTTTAACATGGCTATCTCTCTCTTATTTATTTATTTTTTAAAACAAAATTCCCAAGTGGAGGTATCAAGGTTTTTCTACAGCCCTATTTCATTTAAAAAAATAATTGGATCATTATTTTCTTTAAGAACCAAACTTCAACAGTAAGTAATTTCTGGAGATGTGTCAAGTGGCTCAGCATAAAAGTTAATCTTGATCTATTGGTTTGTTAGATATGTTTACATCCAATCAGTTAGCTCTCCTTAAACAAAAGTGATTTAAAGCCCTTTCTGGAGAGCATGAAAATGATTCCCCCAGCACTTACATTCTCAGGGCCATAATCCAACAAAAGCAGGCTTATCTTTAAGCATATGAGTAGTCTTGCCAAAGTCAATGGGGCTCCAGATGTGTTTAAAGATAAACACATACTTAAGTGCTTCACTGTATTGGAACTCTTTGAATGTTTTATTTGCATTTCATTTCAGTAGTGGACTTTAAATTTTGCATATAGCAGAAGAGGATTGCTGCTGGATGTTATTTTAAAATATGATTTTTAGGAGGGTGAAAAAGGGAGTTCCTAGCATCTAGCAGATATTTTTTAATGATTCACTTTGGTTATTTCAAATGTTACGAGTCAGTGTGGTTTGATTTGATTTACTTCGGGCTTCAGGACAGAAGTGCTGCAGGCATGGAAGTGAGCAGCAAAGCCCTGCAAGTCTCTGCTCCAGCACTGCTCCAGGCTCCTTTTGCCACTCCAGGAACGTCACCTCACCTGCCTATGCCCGGTCTTACCTCTGTCAAAATGAAGACCTTCAATATTTCCTTCACCTCACTGCAGCTGCCTACTTAATGCTTGGGCAGTGATTTGGTAACAGAAGAATCTGAAAGCATATTTTACTTAAAAAAAAAAATAAATAAAATGGAGAGAGAGATTAGTGATCACAAAACTACTTGGACAAAATATACTTCTCTGAGTCATCCACATATCTCAAGGATCACATTAATAAACAGCAATTTTGTGCAAACATTTCTTAGCATTCCCAAGAATGAGCCCGGTTATGCTGGATGGCTGAGCTCCTGATGAAGGCATAGCAGCAAAATCACTCCAGTGAGGCAAGCCAAGCAAGGTGAGCTTTCTAACACAGCTACACATGGGTAGCTGGCCCATGGTGCTACTTTCGTGGAAAAGCTCTGGGCTGTGTTCAGTGGGAGGAGAGCTGCATGGGTTATTCCAGCACGAAGTTCTACAGATCTCTTTGGTTTTGCCCACCTGACACGCAGCTCTTTTCAGCAGCTCACCTTTCCTTTTTCCCTTTGCCACATCTGTTCTGCCAGGAAACTTGCTGCCTTCTTTATTGCCTTGAAGTCCAGCTTTTCTGCTGTTCTCTACATCTGTGCAGTCATTTGTTCTTTTCCTTCTGAATCAGAGCACCACTCCAAACAACTCTGTGAAGTACATCTATTATCCCTTTTCTCTGCAAAGCGTTTTTGACTCATCATATGTAATGCTCTATATAAAAATAAAACACATTGTGCTGTCTTAATAGCATAATTCTTAAACAGTTATGGCCTCATTCTCCTTCATTCAAAGCGCATAATTCCCACTGACAGTAGTAGGAGCTCTGCCAACACAATGGCGAATTAGTTCCCATGATAAAGGGAGAGAGTCAGACACTGAAAGGTCCAATTCTGCTCTTCATTAAAAGGAAATGAAGGTGTAACGCACCCCAAGATAGACAAAAATTACATGCAATGGCTTCATACTAACCAGACAGTAGGCTGCTGGCTGAACTGGCATTGGAATTGACCGCCACTTGGCAGAAGTCTAAATTAAGAATAATTTTAAAAATGTGAGCATCCTTGTGTCTCCATGGAAAGGCTTCAGGTTAGCCCTCAGAGCTGGGCTGGGGAAGGCTGCGATGTCTGAACCTCGGCTTCTCCTGCAGGTACACAGGGTTTTGAGCAAGCCTTCTAGGAACATGCCCTTTGAGCACACAAGTAATATTTGTCCTTCACAGTCAGCTGCCACATGTGTGTGTCGTATGTGCCTTACTAAAAGGCAGGGAGTGGGTAGCATCATTTCCACGCCTTACAACTCAACAATGTATCTTGGCAGGTATTCAACATCCCCGCTGAACAACACCTCTGCTTTCTGAACATTTTTTTTTTCCTTTCTTGGTGGATGGTCTTAGATTTAGAACACAGCCCAAAGGATCTCATTCTGTCCTGCTGGCATCACTGACAAAACACAACATTTCTTTTGCTTCTTTGCTTCCACAAATAAAAATAAAATAAAATAAAATAAAATAAAATAAAATAAAATAAAATAAAATAAAATAAAATAAAATAAAATAAAATAAAATAAAATAAAATAAAATAAAATAAAATAAAATAAAATAAAATATTCCACCTATACAAATAAAATAAAACACATTTTTTCTCTTACCCACTTAATCTTGTTCAGGTTGCAAATACAGTCCCAAAGCCAGTGCTCAAGACTTCAGCAGACTTTGCTTTGGAAAACACATCTTGCTGAGCCATCCTCCAAGTCTGGGGTAACATGCAACCAGAAGACAGCTTGCCCCTTAGCCTCACAGCATACTAGACATCAGTTGTGCCTTCCTACCTCCAAAGTCCTGACCATGCATAGAACTAGTAGAGAAGCCTCCACTGGCTTGTTAGAAGAAGATTTTGGAGCCAATAATCCCCACACCTTTGCCATTCCTACTAAAGCTAAAGCTAGAGCTAAAATGTGCCTTCCCACATTTCTGGTAGCAGAAGACATGTAAGAAAATAGTTTCACAAGCCGTTTCCCCACCTCTCCTATGATGTGATTATGCCAAACTGCTTCTCTCTTACACTGATCACAGGCTTACTTTTTTCTTACAAGAGGCACTACTTAGGTATCAGTAAGTAGTAACTGCTGTCTCAAAAGTACTGAGCTAGTCATTTCCTACACAGTGCCATCAAGTTTGCTGATAGATTATAGACCGTCCTACTCAAGATACTTCAAAAAAGAACAAGCCAAAACCCCAAACCAATGGACTTCTTTTTGTGTATCACTCCTTCAGATGATAAATTTCCAGCCAGGGGTGTAAGACTCAATCATTCTGATCACTGTCTTCAACCCTGTGTAATGAGATAATCCTAACAATGTCCAATTCACTTTAAAATCAAACCAAGGTGTTTGCCTCCGTAACCTTCTGCAGCAGCAACTCCCATAGGTGACGAGACATGTTTCTGGGCACTTGCTCTTCATTCTCAATTTGCTGCTTTTTAATTTAACTTGATGCTTGTTTTCATACATTGAGATAAAATGAAAAGAAAATCTGATGCTATGTTCTTGAGAATTTGACTTCCACAATCAGCTCCACTTTAATCTGCTTCTCAGGAAATACTTCCAGACTTCGCCATCTCTCGTATACTAATCCTATCAGCTCTGTAATTATTTCCATTATCATTTCTTGAGCATTTTTGGACTCTGCTATATAATTCATGAGAGAAGAGGATAAAAATTTTAACACAGCATTAATGTAGATCTGTAGTATAATCCTGTGTTATCCTGATAGTTTTGGCATTCTGCTCCATCTTTATTTAACAAATGCAAACAAACCTTTTATTTTTTTAAGCTGCTGCCACAGATTGAGGGGAATCAGACACTGATGACTCCCAGTGCAGGTTCTTTTTCCTCAAAGATTCCTGGAAATTCAGAGCTTTTCAGATTATTGGAGCTATATGGCTAATCACTGATGATTTGCATTACCTTGCATTTAGCCATGTTCAGAGTTGTCTGCCACCATGATTCTTGGTCTCCCAGCATGTTTAAATCCGTCAGGTAAAGTATCCACCATAAATCCTACCACAGTCTCCTACAGGTTTTAACAACCCAAATTGCATATTGCCCTGATTTTCTGGGCTGCATTTTCCATCATTTTCTTGACAATGAGTTAGGAATTCTAATGAACCATTACTTCAGGTGTCCTTTTAAATATTGTTATATTTCAGGTAACAAAATCCTTCAAAGATTCAAGCTACAGATTCAGTCTGAAAGCTTATTGTGAATGAGGCCACATTTCTCTTTATGGTATGAATTAACCATCAAGATCTGTAGTCCAAGATTTCCCTACATAGCCTGTAGATCAGCATTCTTGTTTGTTGGGTATAACCAAAACACTGAGGTAGACAAACCCTTCCAAAGCAAATTTTATTTTGTTTATAGTTTGTTCTTGTGGCTGCAGTTGAAATTCCCTGTTTTCATATGGGAGAAGTACTAGATAATAGGATAAAACAGCAATAAAACATCAAAATATGTAATTTCAGTCTTTCTACCAAGTCTGCTGGATACTATATCACACTGGCCTTGTGACGATGGCAGAGTGTATCTCACTCCAGCATGAAGGGCTGCCTTCTGTTCTGTTCTCTGAAATCATCCCAGTTGTTGGATGGTGCCTCTGGAGCAGACTGTGCTCAATGAGACAGTCCTGTCCAGCCTTCTCCTGGCTCCCGGAGTCCTTGATGTCAAGTATTTGAGACATGCTTTGTGCTGATTTGATCCACCTGAAGCTTCAAAATGAAAGAACTGAATCGTTTTAACTCAAACTATGACAGAAGTTTTGCTTTTGATGCAGAATAAACCTTAAATATTAAAAATTGGGGTGCTAAAAAGAGCACACATCAGGTCTGCTTTCCTGACCACATCACCTTAGCAAACTTTCTGTGAGTTGTTTAAACCTTCAAGCTTGTTTGTATTTATTATGGGAATGAATAGGATTGCAAGAGCTTCAGCACCAGTAGTGAGGTCTCATGGGCTAGCAGTTTTTGAGGGTTATACTCTTGAGTGCTGAAGCAAAGTTGGTACAGCTAATTCCCCTGTCTCCAGAGGGAGAAGTGAAGGCAGAGGGAGTTTGAGTGTTCAGGTGCTGATGGCTACAGAGGGAGCCGGTGACACGGCCAAGGCTGAAACCAAAAGCTCTCAATTTGCTGTCAGAGAACAAACAGTATTTCCCCTTAATTCACAGTTTTCCCTGATGAAAAGAATCATGTCTCACAGTTTTCTCTCACCATTGTTCAGATGACTCACATATGCCATGGGCATGATACAGGCAATGAAGCTTTGCATTAATCTACTGTCCAGATTGATAACTCTAAGGGGCAGCTCATAATGACCAAAATGTGATTAATCACGAGACACATGTGATACCCATGCTCATTATTACTGGCTTCCAGAACAGCACTGCTGATTCCTGCCAATACGCTCAGTTTCGTATCTGGAAGAGACAATGCTGCAATTACTGCCAAAGTATGCAGGAAAATTAATCAGTAACTAGTTCTGTATTCTGCATCAGGCTAGGGAGAGGGAGTGTAAAAAAGAATGGGAATGTAATAGCTACCAGGAATAGCAAATACTCTCTGGATCTGATGCTTAATTTTAAAAAGATGTTGGCTGATATGGTCCTTTAGTTTAAACAGTTGTCTTGGAGAATGCTTGGTTGAAGAGGAACATATAGGGCACTGGCACGATGGTACAACACCTGAGAAGGAGGTCATGAAGCATATTTGGAAAAGAGCTTCTTCATATCATTGGACTTTTCCTGCAGATCTATTTTTATGATGTTGCCTACTTGTAAGACAGAGAGAAATTATTCTCTTGCTGTAGTACCTGTTAGAGTTCTCATGCGCCTGTGGTAATAATTTCTCATAAACCACGCTGATATCTTTTGTACCATGTGTTGGTGATCAGAACAAATACATCTGGGCATCAGTCCTTAGGAAAGTGGAATTAACAATGTTTCTACCCATTTCAACTACCACAAACACAAGAGCCTTTTTTTCCACCACAGAAATATGAACCAAGTCAAAGATTTCAAACCAAAGGCATTGCAAAACTTCCAGATATGGACATGATCCAGTTTTTTAAGGATCTTGCTCACCTGTGCTGGGAGAGGCACATTTTCTAGTCTCACTTGCAAGAGATGGGACCAGTTCCCACTAGGACAACTGACCATCTTCTGTTACAGATTAAAATGCATGCCTCTTAAACATCTCCCAAATACACAGCAGTGTGCATATGCTGAAATTTCCAGAGTTCAGCTTAAATTGAAATGACTGTTTCCTCCCTAGGAGTGACTCAAGTGCCAGAGCAAGACAGTTGTTAGTCAGACTGTGCTCTGTGTTTCAGGAAGGTGCTCAAAGCTCGTGGTGACTAGCATAGTGCTGGAACCTGTATGAAAGGAGAGGAACTTTCTGATGAACCTCCTGTCTTCATGAAGACCATTTTCTTCTCAGCTCAGAGATTGAGTCTCTCACTCTGGATGGAAACCTCCTGTCCCAGAGAAATATTGTGTGTGCACACAGCAATGAGATTTGTTGTTTCTCCACCATTTGCCTTTCACAGTGA